>NW_027487216.1:7500-10000 GCF_050908995.1 Andrena cerasifolii | reverse complement strand
TGACAGATCGACTGACCGACTGACCGACCGACCGACCGACCGACGGACTGACTGACCGACTGACCGACTGACCGACTGACTGACCGACTGACCGACCGACCGACCGACGGACTGACTGATCGACTGACCGACTGAGCGACCGACCGACCGAACGACCGACCGACCGACCGACCGACCGACTGACCGACCGACTGACCGACCGACCGACCGACCGACCGTCCGACCGACGGACTGACTGACCGACTGACCGAACGACCGACCAACCGACCGACCGACCGACGGACCGACCAACTGACCGACTGACCGACTGACCGACTGACCGACTGACCGACTGACCGACTGACCGACTGACCGACTGACCGACCGACCGACCGACCGAACGACCAACCGACCGACCGACCGACCGACCGACCGACCGACCGACCGACCGACCGACCGACGGACTGACTGACCGACTGACCGACTGACCGACTGACCGACCGACAGGCCGACCGACCGACCGACCGACTGACCGACTGACCGACCGACCGACCGACCGACCGACCGACCGACCGACCGACCGACCGACCGACCGACCGACCGACCGACCGACCGACCGACGGACTGACTGACCAACTGACCGACAGACCTACGGACTGACTGACCGACTGACCGACCGACCGACCGACCGACCGACCGACCGACCGACCGACCGACCGACCGACTGACGGACTGACTGACCAACTGACCGACTGACCTACGGACTGACTGACCGACTGACCGACCGACCGACCGACCGACCGACCGACCGACCGACCGACCGACCGACCGACCGACCGACCGACCGACCGACCGACGGACTGCCTGACCGACTGACCGACCGACCGGCCGACCGACCGAACGACCGACCGACCGACCGACGGACTGACTGATCGACTGACCGACTGACCGACTGACCGACCTACCGACCGACCGACTGACCGACTGACCGACCGAACGACCGAACGACCGACCGTACGACCGACCGACCGACCGACCGACGGACTGACTGACCGACTGACCGACTGACCGACCAACTGACCGACTGACCGACCGACGGACTGACTGACCGACTGACCGACTGACCGACTGACCGACCGACCGGCCGACCGACCGACCGACCGACCGACGGACTGACAGATCGACTGACCGACTGACCGACCGACCGACCGACCGACGGACTGACTGACCGACTGACCGACTGACCGACTGACTGACCGACTGACCGACCGACCGACCGACGGACTGACTGATCGACTGACCGACTGAGCGACCGACCGACCGAACGACCGACCGACCGACCGACCGACCGACTGACCGACCGACTGACCGACCGACCGACCGACCGACCGTCCGACCGACGGACTGACTGACCGACTGACCGAACGACCGACCAACCGACCGACCGACCGACGGACCGACCAACTGACCGACTGACCGACTGACCGACTGACCGACTGACCGACTGACCGACTGACCGACTGACCGACTGACCGACCGACCGACCGACCGAACGACCAACCGACCGACCGACCGACCGACCGACCGACCGACCGACCGACGGACTGACTGACCGACTGACCGACTGACCGACTGACCGACCGACAGGCCGACCGACCGACCGACCGACTGACCGACTGACCGACCGACCGACCGACCGACCGACCGACCGACCGACCGACCGACCGACCGACCGACCGACCGACCGACCGACCGACCGACCGACGGACTGACTGACCTACTGACCGACAGACCTACGGACTGACTGACCGACTGACCGACCGACCGACCGACCGACCGACCGACCGACCGACCGACCGACCGACCGACCGACCGACCGACGGACCGACGGACTGACTGACCGACTGACCGACTGACCGACCGACCGACCGAACGACTGACCGAACGACCGACCGACCGACCGACGGACTGACCGACCGACCGACCGACCGACCGACCGACCGACCGACCGAACGACCGACGGACTGATTGATCGACTGACCGACTGACCGACTGACCGACTGAACGACTGACCGACCGACCGACCGACCGACCGACCGAACGACCGACTGACCGACCGACGGACCGACCGACCGACCGACCGACTGACTGACCGACTGACCGACTGACCGACCGACCGACCGACCGACCGACCGACCGACCGACCGACCGTCCGTCCGACCGACGGACTGACTGACCGACTGACCGACTGACCGACTGACCGACTGACCGACTGACCGACCGACCGACCGACCGAACGACTGACCGAACGACCGACCGACCGACGGACCGACTGACCGACTGACCGACTGACCGACCGACCGACCGAACGACCGACCGAACGACCGACCGACCGACCGACCGACGGACTGACTGACCGACTGACCGACCGACCGGCCGACCGACCGACCGACCGACCGTCGGACTGACTGATCGACTGACCGACTGACCGACCGACCGACCGACCGACCGACGGACTGAC
>NW_027487215.1:0-16868 GCF_050908995.1 Andrena cerasifolii | reverse complement strand
TAAATAAACAGAGAAAATAGGTAAATAAATAGAGAAAACGAGTAAATCGAGTAAATCGAGTAAATCGAGTAAAACGAGTGCAACGAGTCAAGCGAGTGAAACGAGTAAAGCGAGTGAAACGAGTAAAGCGAGTGAAACGAGTCAAGCGAGTGAAACGAGTCAAGCGAGTGAAACGAGTCAAGCGAGTGAAACGAGTCAAGCGAGTGAAACGAGTCAAGCGAGTGAAACGAGTCAAGCGAGTGAAACGAGTGAAACGAGTCAAACGAGTAAAACGAGTCAAACGAGTAAAACGAGTAAAACGAGTAAAACGAGTAAAACGGGTAAAACGAGTAAAACGAGTAAATCGAGTAAATCGAGTAAAACGAGTGCAACGAGTCAAGCGAGTGAAACGAGTCAAGCGAGTGAAACGAGTCAAGCGAGTGAAACGAGTCAAGCGAGTGAAACGAGTCAAGCGAGTGAAACGAGTCAAGCGAGTGAAACGAGTCAAGCGAGTGAAACGAGTGAAACGAGTGAAACGAGTAAAACGAGTGAAACGAGTAAAACGAGTAAAACGAGTAAAACGAGTAAAACGAGTAAAACGAGTAAAACGAGTAAAACGAGTAAAACGAGTAAAACGAGTAAATCGAGTAAATCGAGTAAAACGAGTAAATCGAGTAAAACGAGTAAAACGAGTAAAACGAGTATAACGAGTAAAACGAGTAAAACGAGTAAAACGAGTAAAACGAGTAAAACGAGTAAAACGAGTAAAACGAGTAAAACGAGTAAATCGAGTAAATCGAGTAAAACGAGTAAAACGAGTAAAACGAGTATAACGAGTAAAACGAGTGAAACGAGTAAAGCGAGTGAAACGAGTAAAGCGAGTGAAACGAGTAAAGCGAGTGAAACGAGTGAAACGAGTAAAGCGAGTGAAACGAGTAAAGCGAGTGAAACGAGTAAAGCGAGTGAAACGAGTAAAGCGAGTGAAACGAGTAAAGCGAGTGAAACGAGTAAAGCGAGTGAAACGAGTAAAGCGAGTGAAACGAGTAAAGCGAGTGAAACGAGTCAAGCGAGTGAAACGAGTCAAGCGAGTGAAACGAGTCAAGCGAGTGAAACGAGTCAAGCGAGTGAAACGAGTGAAACGAGTGAAACGAGTAAAACGAGTGAAACGAGTAAAACGAGTAAAACGAGTAAAACGAGTAAATCGAGTAAATCGAGTAAATCGAGTAAATCGAGTAAAACGAGTAAATCGAGTAAAACGAGTAAAACGAGTAAAACGAGTATAACGAGTAAAACGAGTATAACGAGTAAAACGAGTAAACGAGTAAATCGAGTAAATCGAGTAAAACGAGTAAAACGAGTAAAACGAGTAAAACGAGTATAACGAGTAAAACGAGTATAACGAGTAAAACGAGTGAAACGAGTAAAGCGAGTGAAACGAGTAAAGCGAGTGAAACGAGTCAAGCGAGTGAAACGAGTCAAGCGAGTGAAACGAGTCAAGCGAGTGAAACGAGTCAAGCGAGTGAAACGAGTCAAGCGAGTGAAACGAGTCAAGCGAGTGAAACGAGTGAAACGAGTAAAACGAGTGAAACGAGTAAAGCGAGTGAAACGAGTAAAGCGAGTGAAACGAGTAAAGCGAGTGAAACGAGTAAAGCGAGTGAAACGAGTAAAGCGAGTGAAACGAGTAAAGCGAGTGAAACGAGTCAAGCGAGTGAAACGAGTCAAGCGAGTGAAACGAGTGAAGCGAGTGAAACGAGTGAAGCGAGTGAAACGAGTGAAGCGAGTGAAACGAGTGAAGCGAGTGAAACGAGTGAAGCGAGTGAAACGAGTGAAGCGAGTGAAACGAGTGAAGCGAGTGAAACGAGTGAAGCGAGTGAAACGAGTGAAGCGAGTGAAACGAGTGAAGCGAGTGAAACGAGTGAAGCGAGTGAAACGAGTGAAGCGAGTGAAACGAGTGAAGCGAGTGAAACGAGTGAAACGAGTGAAACGAGTGAAACGAGTGAAACGAGTGAAACGAGTAAATCGAGTAAAACGAGTAAATCGAGTAAATCGAGTAAATCGAGTAAAACGAGTAAAACGAGTAAAACGAGTAAAACGAGTAAAACGAGTAAAACGAGTCAAACGAGTCAAACGAGTCAAACGAGTCAAACGAGTAAAACGGGTAAAACGAGTAAAACGAGTAAAACGAGTAAAACGAGTAAAACGAGTAAAACGAGTAAATCGAGTAAAACGGGTAAAACGAGTAAAACGAGTAAAACGAGTAAAACGAGTAAAACGAGTAAATCGAGTAAAACGAGTAAAACGAGTAAAACGAGTAAAACGAGTAAAACGAGTAAAACGAGTAAATCGAGTAAAACGAGTAAAACGGGTAAAACGAGTAAAACGAGTAAAACGAGTAAAACGAGTAAAACGAGTAAAACGTGTAAAACGAGTAAAACTAGTAAAACGAGTAAAACGAGTAAAGCGATTAAAACGAGTAAAACGAGTAAAACGAGTAAAATTAGTAAAACGAGTAAAACGAGTAAAACGAGTAACATTAGTAAAACGAGTGAAACGAGTAAAACGAGTGAAACGAGTAAAACGAGTAAAACGAGTAAAACGAGTAAAGCGAGTAAAACGAGTAAATCGAGTAAAACGAGTAAAACGAGTAAAACGAGTAAAACGAGTAAAACGAGTAAAACGAGTAAAACGAGTAAATCGAGTAAAACGAGTAAAACGGGTAAAACGAGTAAAACGAGTAAAACGAGTAAAACGAGTAAAACGAGTAAAACGAGTAAAACGAGTAAAACTAGTAAAACGAGTAAAACGAGTAAAGCGATTAAAACGAGTAAAACGAGTAAAACGAGTAAAATTAGTAAAACGAGTAAAACGAGTAAAACGAGTAAAATTAGTAAAACGAGTGAAACGAGTAAAACGAGTGAAACGAGTAAAACGAGTAAAACGAGTAAAACGAGTAAAGCGAGTAAAGCGATTAAAACGAGTACAACGAGTATAACGAGTAAAACGAGTAAAACGAGTAAAACGAGTAAAACGAGTAAAACGAGTAAAACGAGTAAAACGAGTAAAACGAGTAAAACGAGTAAAACGAGTAAAACGAGTAAAACGAGTAAAACGAGTAAAACGAGTAAAACGAGTAAAACGAGTAAAATTAGTAAAACGAGTGAAACGAGTAAAACGAGTGAAACGAGTAAAACGAGTGAAACGAGTGAAACGAGTAAAACGAGTAATACGAGTAATACGAGTAATACGAGTAAAACGAGTAAAACGCGTAAAACCAGTAAAACGAGTAATACGAGTAAAACGAGTAAAACGAGTAAAACGAGTAAAACGAGTAAAACGAGTAAAACGAGTAAAACGAGTAAAACGAGTAAAACGAGTAAAACGAGTAAAACGAGTAAAACGAGTAAAACGAGTAAAACGAGTAAAACGAGTAAAACGAGTAAAACGAGTAAAACGAGTAAAACGAGTAAAACGAGTAAAACGAGTAAAACGAGTAAAACGAGTAAAACGAGTAAAACGAGTAAAACGAGTAAAACGAGTAAAACGAGTAAAACGAGTAAAACGAGTAAAACGAGTAAAACGAGTAAAACGAGTAAAACGAGTAAAACGAGTAAAACGAGTAAAACGAGTAAAACGAGTAAAACGAGTAAAGCGAGTGAAACGAGTAAAACGGGTAAAACGAGTGAAACGAGTAAAACGAGTGAAACGAGTAAAGCGAGTGAAACGAGTAAAGCGAGTGAAACGAGTAAAGCGAGTGAAACGAGTAAAGCGAGTGAAACGAGTAAAGCGAGTGAAACGAGTAAAGCGAGTGAAACGAGTAAAGCGAGTGAAACGAGTCAAGCGAGTGAAACGAGTCAAGCGAGTGAAACGAGTAAAGCGAGTGAAACGAGTAAAACGAGTAAAACGAGTAAAACGAGTAAAACGAGTAAAACGAGTAAAACGAGTAAAACGAGTAAGACGAGTAAGACGAGTAAAACGAGTAAAACGAGTAAGACGAGTAAGACGAGTAAAACGAGTAAAACGAGTAAAACGAGTAAAACGAGTAAAACGAGTAAAACGAGTAAAACGAGTAAAACGAGTAAAACGAGTAAAACGAGTAAGACTAGTAAAACGAGTAAAACGAGTAAAACGAGTAAAACGAGTAAAACGAGTAAAACGAGTAAAACGAGTAAAACGAGTAAAACGAGTAAAACGAGTAAAACGAGTAAAACGAGTAAAACGAGTGAAACGAGTAAAGCGAGTGAAACGAGTAAACCGAGTAAAACGAGTAAAACGAGTAAAACGAGTAAAGCGATTAAAACGAGTAAAACGAGTAAAACGAGTAAAACGAGTAAAACGAGTAAAGCGAGTAAAGCGAGTAAAGCGAGTAAAGCGAGTAAAACGAGTAAAACGAGTAAAACGAGTAAAACGAGTAAAACGAGTAAAACGAGTAAAACGAGTAAGACGAGTAAGACGAGTAAAACGAGTAAAACGATTAAAACGAGTAAAACGAGTAAAACGAGTAAAACGAGTGAAACGAGTAAAACGAGTAAAACGAGTAAAACGAGTAAAACGAGTAAAACGAGTAAGACTAGTAAAACGAGTAAAACTAGTAAAACGAGTAAAACGAGTATAACGAGTAAAACGAGTAAAACGAGTAAAACGAGTAATACCAGTAAAACGAGTAAAACGAGTAAAACGAGTAAAACGAGTAAAACGAGTAAAACGAGTAAAACGAGTAAAACGAGTAAAACGAGTAAAACGAGTAAAACGAGTAAAACGAGTAAAGCGAGTAAAGCGAGTAAAACGAGTAAAACGAGTAAAACGAGTAAAACGAGTAAAACGAGTAAAACGAGTAAAACGAGTAAAACGAGTAAAACGAGTAAAACGAGTAAAACGAGTAAAACGAGTAAAACGAGTAAAACGAGTAAAACGAGTAAAACGAGTAAAACGAGTAAAACGAGTAAAACGAGTAAAACGAGTAAAACGAGTAAAACGAGTAAAATTAGTAAAACGAGTGAAACGAGTAAAACGAGTGAAACGAGTAAAACGAGTAAAACGAGTAAAACGAGTAAAGCGAGTAAAGCGAGTAAAACGAGTAAAACGAGTAAAACGAGTAAAATTAGTAAAACGAGTGAAACGAGTAAAACGAGTGAAACGAGTAAAACGAGTAAAACGAGTAAAACGAGTAAAACGAGTAAAACGAGTAAAACGAGTAAAACGAGTAAAACGAGTAAAACGAGTAAAACGAGTAAAACGGGTAAAACGAGTGAAACGAGTAAAACGAGTGAAACGAGTAAAACGAGTGAAACGAGTAAAGCGAGTGAAACGAGTAAAGCGAGTGAAACGAGTAAAGCGAGTGAAACGAGTGAAGCGAGTGAAACGAGTGAAGCGAGTGAAACGAGTAAAGCGAGTGAAACGAGTAAAGCGAGTGAAACGAGTAAAGCGAGTGAAACGAGTGAAACGAGTAAAACGAGTAATACGAGTAATACGAGTAATACGAGTAAAACCAGTAAAACGAGTAATACGAGTAAAACGAGTAAAACGAGTAAAACGAGTAAAACGAGTAAAACGAGTAAAACGAGTAAAACGAGTAAAACGAGTAAAACGAGTAAAACTAGTAAAACGAGTAAAACGAGTAAAACGAGTAAAACGAGTATAACGAGTAAAACGAGTATAACGAGTAAAACTAGTAAAACGAGTAAAACGAGTAAAACGAGTAAAACGAGTAAAACGAGTAAAACGAGTAAAACGAGTAAAACGAGTAAAACGAGTAAAACGAGTAAAACGAGTAAAACCAGTAAAACGAGTAATACGAGTAAAACCAGTAAAACGAGTAAAACCAGTAAAACGAGTAAAACGAGTAAAACTAGTAAAACGAGTAAAACGAGTATAACGAGTAAAACGAGTATAACGAGTAAAACTAGTAAAACGAGTAAAACGAGTAAAACGAGTAAAACGAGTAAAACGAGTAAAACGAGTAAAACGAGTAAAACGAGTAAAACGAGTAAAACGAGTAAAACGATTGAAACGAGTAAAACGAGTGAAACGAGTGAAACGAGTAAAACGAGTGAAACGAGTAAAACGAGTGAAACGAGTAAAACGAGTGAAACGAGTAAAACGAGTGAAACGAGTAAAACGAGTAAAACGAGTAAAACGAGTGAAACGAGTAAAACGAGTAAAACGGGTAAAACGAGTAAAACGAGTAAAACGAGTAAAACGAGTAAAACGAGTAAAACGAGTAAAACGAGTAAAACGAGTAAAACGAGTAAAACGAGTAAAACGAGTAAAACGAGTAAAACGAGTAAAACGAGTAAAACGAGTAAAACGAGTAAAACGAGTAAAACGAGTAAAACGAGTAAAACGAGTAAAACGAGTAAAACGAGTAAAACGAGTAAATCGAGTAAAACGAGTAAAACGGGTAAAACGAGTAAAACGAGTAAAACGAGTAAAACGAGTAAATCGAGTAAAACGAGTAAAACGAGTAAATCGAGTAAAACGAGTAAAACGGGTAAAACGGGTAAAACGAGTAAAACGAGTAAAACGAGTAAAACGGGTAAAACGAGTAAAACGAGTAAAACGAGTAAAACGAGTAAAACTAGTAAAACGAGTAAAACGAGTAAAGCGATTAAAACGAGTAAAACGAGTAAAACGAGTAAAATTAGTAAAACGAGTAAAACGAGTAAAACGAGTAAAACGAGTAAAATTAGTAAAACGAGTGAAACGAGTAAAACGAGTGAAACGAGTAAAACGAGTAAAACGAGTAAAACGAGTAAAGCGAGTAAAACGAGTAAAGCGAGTAAAACGAGTAAATCGAGTAAAACGAGTAAAACGAGTAAAACGAGTAAAACGAGTAAAACGAGTAAAACGAGTAAAACGAGTAAAACGAGTAAATCGAGTAAAACGAGTAAAACGGGTAAAACGAGTAAAACGAGTAAAACGAGTAAAACGAGTAAAACGAGTAAAACTAGTAAAACGAGTAAAACGAGTAAAGCGATTAAAACGAGTAAAACGAGTAAAACGAGTAAAATTAGTAAAACGAGTAAAACGAGTAAAACGAGTAAAATTAGTAAAACGAGTGAAACGAGTAAAACGAGTGAAACGAGTAAAACGAGTAAAACGAGTAAAACGAGTAAAGCGAGTAAAGCGATTAAAACGAGTACAACGAGTATAACGAGTAAAACGAGTAAAACGAGTAAAACGAGTAAAACGAGTAAAACGAGTAAAACGAGTAAAACGAGTAAAACGAGTAAAACGAGTAAAACGAGTAAAACGAGTAAAACGAGTAAAACGAGTAAAACGAGTAAAACGAGTAAAACGAGTAAAACGAGTAAAACGAGTAAAACGAGTAAAACGAGTAAAATTAGTAAAACGAGTGAAACGAGTAAAACGAGTGAAACGAGTAAAACGAGTAATACGAGTAATACGAGTAATACGAGTAAAACGAGTAAAACGCGTAAAACCAGTAAAACGAGTAAAACGAGTAAAACGAGTAAAACGAGTAAAACGAGTAAAACGAGTAAAACGAGTAAAACGAGTAAAACGAGTAAAACGAGTAAAACGAGTAAAACGAGTAAAACGAGTAAAACGAGTAAAACGAGTAAAACGAGTAAAACGAGTAAAACGAGTAAAACGAGTAAAACGAGTAAAACGAGTAAAACGAGTAAAACGAGTAAAACGAGTAAAACGAGTAAAACGAGTAAAACGAGTAAAACGAGTAAAACGAGTAAAACGAGTAAAACGAGTAAAGCGAGTGAAACGAGTAAAGCGAGTGAAACGAGTAAAACGGGTAAAACGAGTGAAACGAGTAAAGCGAGTGAAACGAGTAAAGCGAGTGAAACGAGTAAAGCGAGTGAAACGAGTAAAGCGAGTGAAACGAGTAAAGCGAGTGAAACGAGTAAAGCGAGTGAAACGAGTCAAGCGAGTGAAACGAGTAAAGCGAGTGAAACGAGTAAAGCGAGTGAAACGAGTCAAGCGAGTGAAACGAGTCAAGCGAGTGAAACGAGTAAAGCGAGTGAAACGAGTCAAGCGAGTGAAACGAGTCAAGCGAGTGAAACGAGTCAAGCGAGTGAAACGAGTCAAGCGAGTGAAACGAGTCAAGCGAGTGAAACGAGTCAAGCGAGTGAAACGAGTCAAGCGAGTGAAACGAGTCAAGCGAGTGAAACGAGTCAAGCGAGTGAAACGAGTCAAGCGAGTGAAACGAGTCAAGCGAGTGAAACGAGTCAAGCGAGTGAAACGAGTCAAGCGAGTGAAACGAGTCAAGCGAGTGAAACGAGTCAAGCGAGTGAAACGAGTCAAGCGAGTGAAACGAGTCAAGCGAGTGAAACGAGTCAAGCGAGTGAAACGAGTGAAACGAGTGAAACGAGTGAAACGAGTAAAACGAGTAAAACGAGTAAAACGAGTAAAACGGGTAAAACGAGTAAATCGAGTAAAACGAGTAAAACGAGTAAAACGAGTAAAACGAGTAAAACGAGTAAAACGAGTAAAACGAGTAAAACGAGTAAAGCGTGTAAAGCGATTAAAACGAGTAAAACGAGTAAAACGAGTAAAACGAGTAAAACGAGTAAAACGAGTAAAACGAGTAAAACGAGTAAAACGAGTAAAACGAGTAAAACGAGTAAAACGAGTAAAACGAGTAAAACGAGTAAAACGAGTAAGACGAGTAAGACGAGTAAGACGAGTAAGACGAGTAAAACGAGTAAAACGAGTAAAACGAGTAAAACGAGTAAAACGAGTAAAACGAGTAAAACGAGTAAAACTAGTAAAACGAGTAAAACTAGTAAAACGAGTAAAACGAGTATAACGAGTAAAACGAGTAAAACGAGTAAAACGAGTAAAACGAGTCAAACGAGTAAAACGAGTCAAACGAGTAAAACGAGTAAAACGAGTAAAACGAGTAAAACGAGTAAAACGAGTAAAACGAGTAAAACGAGTAAAACGAGTAAAACGGGTAAAACGAGTAAAACGAGTAAAACGAGTAAAACGAGTAAAACGAGTAAAACGAGTAAAACGAGTAAAACGAGTAAAACGAGTAAAACGAGTAAAGCGATTAAAACGAGTAAAACGAGTAAAATTAGTAAAACGAGTGAAACGAGTAAAACGAGTGAAACGAGTAAAACGAGTAAAACGAGTAAAACGAGTAAAGCGAGTAAAGCGACTAAAACGAGTAAAAGGAGTAAAACGAGTAAAACGAGTAAAACGAGTAAAGCGAGTAAAACGAGTAAAACGAGTAAAACGAGTAAAACGAGTAAAACGAGTAAAACGAGTAAAACGAGTAAAACGAGTAAAACGAGTAAAACGAGTAAAACGAGTAAAACGAGTAAAACGAGTAAAACGAGTAAAACGGGTAAAACGAGTAAAACGAGTAAAACGAGTAAAACGAGTAAAACTAGTAAAACGAGTAAAACTAGTAAAACGAGTGAAACGAGTAAAACGAGTGAAACGAGTAAAACGAGTAATACGAGTAATACGAGTAATACGAGTAATACGAGTAAAACGAGTAAAACGCGTAAAACGAGTAAAACGAGTAAAACGAGTAAAACGAGTAAAACGAGTAAAACTAGTAAAACGAGTGAAACGAGTAAAACGAGTGAAACGAGTAAAACGAGTAATACGAGTAATACGAGTAATACGAGTAATACGAGTAATACGAGTAAAACGAGTAAAACGCGTAAAACATGTAAAACGAGTAATACGAGTAAAACGAGTAAAACGAGTAAAACGAGTAAAACGAGTAAAGCGATTAAAACGAGTAAAACGAGTAAAACGAGTAAAGCGAGTAAAGCGAGTAAAGCGAGTAAAACGAGTAAAACGAGTAAAACGAGTAAAACGAGTAAAACGAGTGAAACGAGTAAAACGAGTGAAACGAGTAAAACGAGTGAAACGAGTAAAACGAGTGAAACGAGTAAAACGAGTAAATGGAGTAAAACGAGTAAAACGAGTAAAACGAGTAAAACGAGTAAAACGAGTAAAACGAGTAAAACGAGTAAAACGAGTAAAACGAGTAAAACGAGTAAAACGAGTAAAACGAGTAAAACGAGTAAAACGAGTAAAACGAGTAAAACGAGTAAAACGAGTAAAACGAGTAAAACGAGTAAAACGAGTAAAATTAGTAAAATTAGTAAAACGAGTGAAACGAGTAAAACGAGTGAAACGAGTAAAACGAGTAATACGAGTAATACGAGTAATACGAGTAAAACGAGTAAAACGCGTAAAACCAGTAAAACGAGTAATACGAGTAAAACGAGTAAAACGAGTAAAACGAGTAAAACGAGTAAAACGAGTAAAACGAGTAAAACGAGTAAAACGAGTAAAACGAGTAAAACGAGTAAAACGAGTAAAACGAGTAAAACGAGTAAAACGAGTAAAACGAGTAAAACGAGTAAAACGAGTAAAACGAGTAAAACGAGTAAAACGAGTAAAACGAGTAAAACGAGTAAAACGAGTAAAACGAGTAAAACGAGTAAAGCGATTAAAACGAGTAAAACGAGTAAAACGAGTAAAATTAGTAAAGCGAGTGAAACGAGTCAAGCGAGTGAAACGAGTCAAGCGAGTGAAACGAGTCAAGCGAGTGAAACGAGTCAAGCGAGTGAAACGAGTCAAGCGAGTGAAACGAGTCAAGCGAGTGAAACGAGTCAAGCGAGTGAAACGAGTCAAGCGAGTGAAACGAGTCAAGCGAGTGAAACGAGTCAAGCGAGTGAAACGAGTCAAGCGAGTGAAACGAGTCAAGCGAGTGAAACGAGTCAAGCGAGTGAAACGAGTCAAGCGAGTGAAACGAGTGAAACGAGTGAAACGAGTGAAACGAGTAAAACGAGTAAAACGAGTAAAACGAGTAAAACGGGTAAAACGAGTAAATCGAGTAAAACGAGTAAAACGAGTAAAACGAGTAAAACGAGTAAAACGAGTAAAACGAGTAAAACGAGTAAAACGAGTAAAGCGTGTAAAGCGATTAAAACGAGTAAAACGAGTAAAACGAGTAAAACGAGTAAAACGAGTAAAACGAGTAAAACGAGTAAAACGAGTAAAACGAGTAAAACGAGTAAAACGAGTAAAACGAGTAAAACGAGTAAAACGAGTAAAACGAGTAAGACGAGTAAGACGAGTAAGACGAGTAAGACGAGTAAAACGAGTAAAACGAGTAAAACGAGTAAAACGAGTAAAACGAGTAAAACGAGTAAAACGAGTAAAACTAGTAAAACGAGTAAAACTAGTAAAACGAGTAAAACGAGTATAACGAGTAAAACGAGTAAAACGAGTAAAACGAGTAAAACGAGTCAAACGAGTAAAACGAGTCAAACGAGTAAAACGAGTAAAACGAGTAAAACGAGTAAAACGAGTAAAACGAGTAAAACGAGTAAAACGAGTAAAACGAGTAAAACGGGTAAAACGAGTAAAACGAGTAAAACGAGTAAAACGAGTAAAACGAGTAAAACGAGTAAAACGAGTAAAACGAGTAAAACGAGTAAAACGAGTAAAGCGATTAAAACGAGTAAAACGAGTAAAATTAGTAAAACGAGTGAAACGAGTAAAACGAGTGAAACGAGTAAAACGAGTAAAACGAGTAAAACGAGTAAAGCGAGTAAAGCGACTAAAACGAGTAAAAGGAGTAAAACGAGTAAAACGAGTAAAACGAGTAAAGCGAGTAAAACGAGTAAAACGAGTAAAACGAGTAAAACGAGTAAAACGAGTAAAACGAGTAAAACGAGTAAAACGAGTAAAACGAGTAAAACGAGTAAAACGAGTAAAACGAGTAAAACGAGTAAAACGAGTAAAACGGGTAAAACGAGTAAAACGAGTAAAACGAGTAAAACGAGTAAAACTAGTAAAACGAGTAAAACTAGTAAAACGAGTGAAACGAGTAAAACGAGTGAAACGAGTAAAACGAGTAATACGAGTAATACGAGTAATACGAGTAATACGAGTAAAACGAGTAAAACGCGTAAAACGAGTAAAACGAGTAAAACGAGTAAAACGAGTAAAACGAGTAAAACTAGTAAAACGAGTGAAACGAGTAAAACGAGTGAAACGAGTAAAACGAGTAATACGAGTAATACGAGTAATACGAGTAATACGAGTAATACGAGTAAAACGAGTAAAACGCGTAAAACATGTAAAACGAGTAATACGAGTAAAACGAGTAAAACGAGTAAAACGAGTAAAACGAGTAAAGCGATTAAAACGAGTAAAACGAGTAAAACGAGTAAAGCGAGTAAAGCGAGTAAAGCGAGTAAAACGAGTAAAACGAGTAAAACGAGTAAAACGAGTAAAACGAGTGAAACGAGTAAAACGAGTGAAACGAGTAAAACGAGTGAAACGAGTAAAACGAGTGAAACGAGTAAAACGAGTAAATGGAGTAAAACGAGTAAAACGAGTAAAACGAGTAAAACGAGTAAAACGAGTAAAACGAGTAAAACGAGTAAAACGAGTAAAACGAGTAAAACGAGTAAAACGAGTAAAACGAGTAAAACGAGTAAAACGAGTAAAACGAGTAAAACGAGTAAAACGAGTAAAACGAGTAAAACGAGTAAAATTAGTAAAATTAGTAAAACGAGTGAAACGAGTAAAACGAGTGAAACGAGTAAAACGAGTAATACGAGTAATACGAGTAATACGAGTAAAACGAGTAAAACGCGTAAAACCAGTAAAACGAGTAATACGAGTAAAACGAGTAAAACGAGTAAAACGAGTAAAACGAGTAAAACGAGTAAAACGAGTAAAACGAGTAAAACGAGTAAAACGAGTAAAACGAGTAAAACGAGTAAAACGAGTAAAACGAGTAAAACGAGTAAAACGAGTAAAACGAGTAAAACGAGTAAAACGAGTAAAACGAGTAAAACGAGTAAAACGAGTAAAACGAGTAAAACGAGTAAAACGAGTAAAACGAGTAAAGCGATTAAAACGAGTAAAACGAGTAAAACGAGTAAAATTAGTAAAACGAGTAAAACGAGTAAAACGAGTAAAATTAGTAAAACGAGTAAAACGAGTGAAACGAGTGAAACGAGTGAAACGAGTAAAGCGAGTGAAACGAGTAAAGCGAGTGAAACGAGTAAAGCGAGTGAAACGAGTAAAGCGAGTGAAACGAGTAAAGCGAGTGAAACGAGTCAAGCGAGTGAAACGAGTCAAGCGAGTGAAACGAGTCAAGCGAGTGAAACGAGTCAAGCGAGTGAAACGAGTCAAGCGAGTGAAACGAGTCAAGCGAGTGAAACGAGTCAAGCGAGTGAAACGAGTCAAGCGAGTGAAACGAGTCAAGCGAGTGAAACGAGTCAAGCGAGTGAAACGAGTCAAGCGAGTGAAACGAGTCAAGCGAGTGAAACGAGTCAAGCGAGTGAAACGAGTCAAGCGAGTGAAACGAGTCAAGCGAGTGAAACGAGTCAAGCGAGTGAAACGTGTCAAGCGAGTCAAGCGAGTGAAACGAGTCAAGCGAGTGAAACGAGTCAAGCGAGTGAAACGAGTCAAGCGAGTGAAACGAGTCAAGCGAGTGAAACGAGTCAAGCGAGTGAAACGAGTCAAGCGAGTGAAACGAGTCAAGCGAGTGAAACGAGTCAAGCGAGTGAAACGAGTCAAGCGAGTGAAACGAGTCAAGCGAGTGAAACGAGTGAAACGAGTGAAACGAGTGAAACGAGTAAAACGAGTGAAACGAGTAAAACGAGTAAAACGAGTAAAACGGGTAAAACGGGTAAAACGAGTAAATCGAGTAAAACGAGTAAAACGAGTAAAACGAGTAAAACGAGTAAAACGAGTAAAACGAGTAAACCGAGTAAAGCGTGTAAAGCGATTAAAACGAGTAAAACGAGTAAAACGAGTAAAACGAGTAAAACGAGTAAAACGAGTAAAACGAGTAAAACGAGTAAAACGAGTAAAACGAGTAAAACGAGTAAAACGAGTAAAACGAGTAAAACGAGTAAGACGAGTAAGACGAGTAAGACGAGTAAAACGAGTAAAACGAGTAAAACTAGTAAAACGAGTAAAACTAGTAAAACGAGTAAAACGAGTATAACGAGTATAACGAGTAAAACGAGTAAAACGAGTAAAACGAGTAAAACGAGTAAAACGAGTAAAACGAGTAAAACGAGTAAAACGAGTAAAACGAGTAAAACGAGTAAAACGGGTAAAACGAGTAAAACGAGTAAAACGAGTAAAACGAGTAAAACTAGTAAAACGAGTAAAACGAGTAAAACGAGTAAAACGAGTAAAACGAGTAAAACGAGTAAAACGAGTAAAACGAGTAAAACGAGTAAAAAGGGTAAAACGAGTAAAACGAGTCAAACGAGTAAAACGAGTAAAACGAGTAAAACGAGTAAAACTAGTAAAACGAGTAAAACGAGTAAAACGAGTAAAACGAGTAAAACGAGTAAAACGAGTAAAACGAGTAAAACGAGTAAAGCGAGTAAAGCGAGTAAAACGAGTAAAACGAGTAAAACGAGTAAAACGAGTAAAACGAGTAAAACGAGTAAAACGAGTAAAACGAGTAAAACGAGTAAAACGAGTAAAACGAGTAAAACGGGTAAAACGAGTAAAACGAGTAAAACGAGTAAAACGAGTAAAACTAGTAAAACGAGTAAAACGAGTAAAACGAGTAAAACGAGTAAAACGAGTAAAACGAGTAAAAAGGGTAAAACGAGTAAAACGAGTAAAACGAGTAAAACGAGTAAAACGAGTGAAACTAGTAAAACGAGTAAATCGAGTAAAACGAGTAAAACGAGTAAAACGAGTATAACGAGTATAACGAGTAAAACGAGTAAAACCAGTAAAACGAGTAAAACGAGTAAAACGAGTAAAACGAGTAAAACGAGTAAAACGAGTAAAACGAGTAAAACGAGTAAAACGAGTAAAACGAGTAAAACGAGTAAAACGAGTAAAACGAGTAAAACGAGTAAAACGAGTAAAACGAGTAAAACGAGTAAAACGAGTAAAACGAGTAAAACGAGTAAAACGAGTAAAACGAGTAAAACGAGTAAAACGAGTAAAACTAGTAAAACGAGTGAAACGAGTAAAACGAGTGAAACGAGTAAAACGAGTAATACGAGTAATACGAGTAATACGAGTAAAACGAGTAAAACGCGTAAAACATGTAAAACGAGTAATACGAGTAAAACGAGTAAAACGAGTAAAACGAGTAAAACGAGTAAAACGAGTAAAACGAGTAAAACGAGTAAAACGAGTAAAACGAGTAAAACGAGTAAAACGAGTAAAACGAGTAAAACGAGTGAAACGAGTAAAACGAGTAATACGAGTAAAACGGGTAAAACGAGTAAAACGAGTAAAACGAGTAAAACGAGTAAAGCGATTAAAACGAGTAAAACGAGTAAAATTAGTAAAACGAGTGAAACGAGTAAAACGAGTGAAACGAGTAAAACGAGTAAAACGAGTAAAACGAGTAAAGCGAGTAAAGCGAGTAAAACGAGTAAAACGAGTAAAACGAGTAAAACGAGTAAAACGAGTGAAACGAGTAAAACGAGTAATACGAGTAAAACGGGTAAAACGAGTAAAACGAGTAAAACGAGTAAAACGAGTAAAGCGATTAAAACGAGTAAAACGAGTAAAATTAGTAAAACGAGTGAAACGAGTAAAACGAGTGAAACGAGTAAAACGAGTAAAACGAGTAAAACGAGTAAAGCGAGTAAAGCGACTAAAACGGGTAAAAGGAGTAAAACGAGTAAAACGAGTAAAACGAGTGAAGCGAGTAAAACGAGTAAAACGAGTAAAACGAGTAAAACGAGTAAAACGAGTAAAACGAGTAAAACGAGTAAAACGAGTAAAACGAGTAAAACGAGTAAAACGAGTAAAACGGGTAAAACGAGTAAAACGAGTAAAACGAGTAAAACGAGTAAAACTAGTAAAACGAGTAAAACGAGTAAAACGAGTAAAACGAGTAAAACGAGTAAAACGAGTAAAACGAGTAAAACGAGTAAAACGAGTAAAAAGGGTAAAACGAGTAAAACGAGTAAAACGAGTAAAACGAGTAAAACGAGTAAAACGAGTAAAACTAGTAAAACGAGTAAAACGAGTAAAACGAGTAAAACGAGTAAAACGAGTAAAACGAGTATAACGAGTATAACGAGTAAAACGAGTAAAACCAGTAAAACGAGTAAAACGAGTAAAACGAGTAAAACGAGTAAAACGAGTAAAACGAGTAAAACGAGTAAAACGAGTAAAACGAGTAAAACGAGTAAAACGAGTAAAACGAGTAAAACGAGTAAAACGAGTAAAACGAGTAAAACGAGTAAAATTAGTAATACGAGGGAAACGAGTAAAACGAGTGAAACGAGTAAAACGAGTAATACGAGTAATACGAGTAATACGAGTAAAACGAGTAAAACATGTAAAACGAGTAATACGAGTAAAACGAGTAAAACGAGTAAAACGAGTAAAACGAGTAAAACGAGTAAAGCGATTAAAACGAGTAAAACGAGTAAAACGAGTAAAACGAGTAAAGCGAGTAAAGCGAGTAAAGCGAGTAAAACGAGTAAAACGAGTAAAACGAGTAAAACGAGTAAAACGAGTAAAACGAGTAAAACGAGTGAAACGAGTAAAACGAGTGAAACGAGTAAAACGAGTGAAACGAGTAAAACGAGTAAAACGAGTAAATCGAGTAAAACGAGTAAAACGAGTAAAACGAGTAAAACGAGTAAAACGAGTAAAAAGAGTAAAGCAAGTAAAACGAGTAAAACGAGTAAAACGAGTAAAACGAGTGAAACGAGTAAAACGAGTAAAACGAGTATAACGAGTAAAACGAGTAAAACGAGTAATACGAGTAATACGAGTAAAACGAGTAAAACGCGTAAAACAAGTAAAACGAGTAATACGAGTAAAACGAGTAAAACGAGTAAAACGAGTAAAACGAGTAAAACGAGTAAAACGAGGAAAACGAGTAAAACGAGTAAAACGAGTAAAACGAGTAAAACGAGTAAAAC
>NW_027487214.1:0-16879 GCF_050908995.1 Andrena cerasifolii | reverse complement strand
CAACGAACCAACCAACCAACGAACCAACGAACCAACGAACCAACGAACCAACGAACCAACGAACCAACGAACCAACGAACCAACGAACCAACGAACCAACGAACCAACGAACCAACGAACCAACGAACCAGCGAACAAACGAACAAACGAACAAACGAACAAACGAACAAACGAACCAACGAACCAACGAACAAACGAACAATCGAACAAACGAACAAAGAAAGAAAGAAACAAAGAAACAAACGAACCAACGAACCAACGAACCAACGAACCAACGAACCAACGAAACAACGAATCAACGAACCAACGAAACAACGAACCAACGAACCAACGAACCAACGAACCAACGAACCAAAGAACCAACGAACCAACGAACCAACGAACCAACGAACAAACGAACAAACGAACAAACGAACAAACGAACAAACGAACCAACGAATCAACGAACAAACGAACAAAGAAAGAAAGAAAACAAGGAAACAAACGAACCAACGAACCAACGAACCAACGAACCAACGAACCAACGAACCAACGAACCAACGAACCAACGAACCAAGGAACCAAGGAACCAACGAACCAACGAACCAACGAACCAACGAACCAACGAACGAACGAACCAACGAACCAACGAACCAACGAACCAACGAACCAACGAACCAACGAACCAACGAACCAGCGAACAAACGAACAAACGAACAAACGAACAAACGAACCAACGAACCAACGAACCAACGAACCAACGAACCAACGAACCAACGAACCAACGAACCAAGGAACCAAGGAACCAACGAACCAACGAACCAACGAACCAACGAACCAACGAACGAACGAACCAACGAACCAACGAACCAACGAACCAACGAACCAGCGAACAAACGAACAAACGAACCAACGAACCAACGAACCAACGAACCAACGAACCAACGAACCAAAGAACCAACGAACCAACGAACCAACGAACCAACGAACCAACGAACCAACGAACCAACGAACCAACGAACCAACGAACCAACGAACCAACGAACCAACGAACCAACGAACCAACGAACCAACGAACCAACGAACCAACGAACCAACGAACCAACGAACCAACGAACCAACGAACCAACGAACCAACGAACCAACGAACCAACGAACCAACGAACCAACGAACCAACGAACCAACGAACCAACGAACCAACGAACCAACGAACCAACGAACCAACGAACCAACGAACAAACGAACCAACGAACCAACGAACCAACGAACCAACGAACCAACGAACCAACGAACCAGCGAACAAACGAACAAAGAAAGAAAGAAACAAAGAAACACACGAACCAACGAACCAACGAACCAACGAACCAACGAACCAACGAACCAACGAACCAACGAACCAACGAACCAACGAACCAACGAACCAACGAACCAACGAACCAACGAACCAACGAACCAACGAACCAACGAACCAACGAACCAACGAACCAACGAACCAACGAACCAACGTACCAACGAACCAAGGAACCAACGAACCAACGAACCAACGAACCAACGAACCAACGAACCAACGAACCAACGAACCAACGAACCAACGAACCAACGAACCAACGAACCAACGAACCAACGAACCAACGAACCAACGAACCAACGAACCAACGAACCAACGAACCAACGAACCAACGAACCAACGAACCAACGAACCAACGAACCAACGAACCAACGAACCAACGAACCAACGAACCAACGAACCAACGAACCAACGAACCAACGAACCAACCAACCAACGAACCAACGAACCAACGAACCAACGAACCAACGAACCAACGAACCAACGAACCAACGAACCAACGAACCAACGAACCAACGAACCAACGAACCAACGAACCAACGAACCAACGAACCAACGAACCAACGAACCAACGAACCAGCGAACAAACGAACAAACGAACAAACGAACAAACGAACAAACGAACAAACGAACCAACGAACCAACGAACAAACGAACAAACGAACAAACGAACAAAGAAAGAAAGAAACAAAGAAACAAACGAACCAACGAACCAACGAACCAACGAACCAACGAACCAACGAAACAACGAATCAACGAACCAACGAAACAACGAACCAACGAACCAACGAACCAACGAACCAACGAACCAAAGAACCAACGAACCAACGAACCAACGAACCAACGAACAAACGAACAAACGAACAAACGAACAAACGAACCAACGAATCAACGAACAAACGAACAAAGAAAGAAAGAAAACAAGGAAACAAACGAACCAACGAACCAACGAACCAACGAACCAACGAACCAACGAACCAACGAACCAAGGAACCAAGGAACAAACGTACCAACGAACCAACGAACCAACGAACCAACGAACGAACGAACGAACGAACCAACGAACCAACGAACCAACGAACCAACGAACCAACGAACCAACGAACCAGCGAACAAACGAACAAACGAACAAACGAACAAACGAACCAACGAACCAACGAACCAACGAACCAACGAACCAACGAACCAACGAACCAACGAACCAACGAACCAACGAACCAACGAACAAACGAACCAACGAACCAACGAACCAACGAACCAACGAACCAACGAACCAACGAACCAAGGAACCAAGGAACCAACGAACCAACGAACCAACGAACCAACGAACCAACGAACCAACGAACCAACGAACCAACGAACCAACGAACCAACGAACCAACGAACCAACGAACAAACGAACCAACGAACCAACGAACCAACAAACCAACGAACCAACGAACCAACGAACCAACGAACCAACGAACCAGCGAACAAACGAACAAAGAAAGAAAGAAACAAAGAAACACACGAACCAACGAACCAACGAACGAACGAACCAACGAACCAACGAACCAACGAACCAACGAACCAACGAACCAACGAACCAACGAACCAACGAACCAACGAACCAACGAACCAACGAACCAACGAACCAACGAACCAACGAACCAACGAAACAACGAACCAACGAACCAACGAACCAACGAACCAACGAACCAACGAACAAACGAACCAACGAACCAACGAACCAGCGAACAAACGAACCAACGAACCAACGAACCAGCGAACAAACGAACAAACGAACAAACGAACAAACGAACAAACGAACAAACGAACCAACGAATCAACGAACAAACGAACAAAGAAAGAAACAAACAAAGAAACAAACGAACCAACGAACCAACGAACCAACGAACCAACGAACCAACGAACCAACGAACCAACGAACCAACGAACCAACGAACCAACGAACCAACGAACCAACGAACCAACGAACCAACGAACCAACGAACCAACGAACCAACGAACCAACGAACCAACGAACCAACGAACCAACGAACCAACGAACCAACGAACCAACGAACCAACGAACCAACGAACCAACGAACCAACGAACCAACGAACCAACGAACCAACGAACCAACGAACCAACGAACCAACGAACCAACGAACCAACGAACCAACGAACCAACGAACCAACGAACCAACGAACCAACGAACCAACGAACCAACGAACAAACGAACCAACGAACCAACGAACCAACGAACCAACGAACCAACGAACCAACGAACCAGCGAACAAACGAACAAAGAAAGAAAGAAACAAAGAAACACACGAACCAACGAACCAACGAACCAACGAACCAACGAACCAACGAACCAACGAACCAACGAACCAACGAACCAACGAACCAACGAACCAACGAACCAACGAACCAACGAACCAACGAACCAACGAACCAACGAACCAACGAACCAACGAACCAACGAACCAACGAACCAACGTACCAACGAACCAAGGAACCAACGAACCAACGAACCAACGAACCAACGAACCAACGAACCAACGAACCAACGAACCAACGAACCAACGAACCAACGAACCAACGAACCAACGAACCAACGAACCAACGAACCAACGAACCAACGAACCAACGAACCAACGAACCAACGAACCAACGAACCAACGAACCAACGAACCAACGAACCAACGAACCAACGAACCAACGAACCAACGAACCAACGAACCAACGAACCAACGAACCAACGAACCAACGAACCAACCAACCAACGAACCAACGAACCAACGAACCAACGAACCAACGAACCAACGAACCAACGAACCAACGAACCAACGAACCAACGAACCAACGAACCAACGAACCAACGAACCAACGAACCAACGAACCAACGAACCAACGAACCAACGAACCAGCGAACAAACGAACAAACGAACAAACGAACAAACGAACAAACGAACCAACGAACCAACGAACAAACGAACAAACGAACAAACGAACAAAGAAAGAAAGAAACAAAGAAACAAACGAACCAACGAACCAACGAACCAACGAACCAACGAACCAACGAAACAACGAATCAACGAACCAACGAAACAACGAACCAACGAACCAACGAACCAACGAACCAACGAACCAAAGAACCAACGAACCAACGAACCAACGAACCAACGAACAAACGAACAAACGAACAAACGAACAAACGAACCAACGAATCAACGAACAAACGAACAAAGAAAGAAAGAAAACAAGGAAACAAACGAACCAACGAACCAACGAACCAACGAACCAACGAACCAACGAACCAACGAACCAAGGAACCAAGGAACCAACGTACCAACGAACCAACGAACCAACGAACCAACGAACGAACGAACCAACGAACCAACGAACCAACGAACCAACGAACCAACGAACCAACGAACCAGCGAACAAACGAACAAACGAACAAACGAACAAACGAACCAACGAACCAACGAACCAACGAACCAACGAACCAACGAACCAACGAACCAACGAACCAACGAACCAACGAACCAACGAACAAACGAACCAACGAACCAACGAACCAACGAACCAACGAACCAACGAACCAACGAACCAAGGAACCAAGGAACCAACGAACCAACGAACCAACGAACCAACGAACCAACGAACCAACGAACCAACGAACCAACGAACCAACGAACCAACGAACCAACGAACCAACGAACAAACGAACCAACGAACCAACGAACCAACAAACCAACGAACCAACGAACCAACGAACCAACGAACCAACGAACCAGCGAACAAACGAACAAAGAAAGAAAGAAACAAAGAAACACACGAACCAACGAACCAACGAACCAACGAACCAACGAACCAACGAACCAACGAACCAACGAACCAACGAACCAACGAACCAACGAACCAACGAACCAACGAACCAACGAACCAACGAACCAACGAACCAACGAACCAACGAACCAACGAAACAACGAACCAACGAACCAACGAACCAACGAACCAACGAACCAACGAACAAACGAACCAACGAACCAACGAACCAGCGAACAAACGAACCAACGAACCAACGAACCAGCGAACAAACGAACAAACGAACAAACGAACAAACGAACAAACGAACCAACGAATCAACGAACAAACGAACAAAGAAAGAAACAAACAAAGAAACAAACGAACCAACGAACCAACGAACCAACGAACCAACGAACCAACGAACCAACGAACCAACGAACCAACGAACCAACGAACCAACGAACCAAAGAACCAACGAACCAACGAACCAACGAAACAACGAATCAACGAACCAACGAAACAACGAACCAACGAACCAACGAACCAACGAACCAACGAACCAAAGAACCAACGAACCAACGAACCAACGAACCAACGAACAAACGAACAAACGAACAAACGAACAAACGAACCAACGAATCAACGAACAAACGAACAAAGAAAGAAAGAAAACAAGGAAACAAACGAACCAACGAACCAACGAACCAACGAACCAACGAACCAACGAACCAACGAACCAAGGAACCAAGGAACCAACGTACCAACGAACCAACGAACCAACGAACCAACGAACGAACGAACCAACGAACCAACGAACCAACGAACCAACGAACCAACGAACCAACGAACCAGCGAACAAACGAACAAACGAACAAACGAACAAACGAACCAACGAACCAACGAACCAACGAACCAACGAACCAACGAACCAACGAACCAACGAACCAACGAACCAACGAACCAACGAACCAACGAACAAACGAACCAACGAACCAACGAACCAACGAACCAACGAACCAACGAACCAACGAACCAAGGAACCAAGGAACCAACGAACCAACGAACCAACGAACCAACGAACCAACGAACCAACGAACCAACGAACCAACGAACCAACGAACCAACGAACCAACGAACCAACGAACCAACGAACCAACGAACCAACGAACCAACGAACCAACGAACCAACGAACCAACGAACAAACGAACCAACGAACCAACGAACCAACGAACCAACGAACCAACGAACCAACGAACCAGCGAACAAACGAACAAACAAAGAAAGAAACAATGAAACACACGAACCAACGAACCAACGAACCAACGAACCAACGAACCAACGAACCAACGAACCAACGAACCAACGAACCAACGAACCAACGAACCAACGAACCAACGAACCAACGAACCAACGAACCAACGAACCAACGAACCAACGAACCAACGAACCAACGAACCAACGAACCAGCGAACAAACGAACAATCGAACCAACGAACAAACGAACAAACGAACCAACGAGCCAACGAACCAACGAACCAACGAACCAACGAACCAACGAACCAACGAACCAACGCACCAACGAAACAACGAACCAACGAACCAACGAACCAACGAACCAACGAACCAACGAACCAACGAACCAACGAACCAACGAACCAACGAACCAACGAACCAACGAACCAACGAACCAACGAACCAACGAACCAACGAACCAACGAACCAACGAACCAACGAACCAACGAACCAACGAACCAGCGAACAAACGAACAAACGAACAAACGAACAAACGAACCAACGAACCAAAGAACAAACGAACAAACGAACAAACGAACAAAGAAAGAAAGAAAAAAAGAAACAAACGAACCAACGAACCAACGAACCAACGAACCAACGAACCAACGAACCAACGAACCAACGAACCAACGAACCAACGAATCAACGAACCAACGAACCAACGAACCAACGAACCAACGAACCAACGAACCAACGAACCAAAGAACCAACGAACCAACGAACCAACGAACCAACGAACCAACGAACCAACGAACCAACGAACCAACGAACCAACGAACCAACGAACCAACGAACCAACGAACCAACGAACCAACGAACCAACGAACCAACGAACCAACGAACCAACGAACCAACGAACCAACGAACCAACGAACCAACGAAACAACGAACCAACGAACCAACGAACCAACGAACCAACGAACCAACGAACAAACGAACCAACGAACCAACGAACCAGCGAACAAACGAACCAACGAACCAACGAACCAGCGAACAAACGAACAAACGAACAAACGAACAAACGAACAAACGAACAAACGAACCAACGAATCAACGAACAAACGAACAAAGAAAGAAACAAACAAAGAAACAAACGAACCAACGAACCAACGAACCAACGAACCAACGAACCAACGAACCAACGAACCAACGAACCAACGAACCAACGAACCAACGAACCAACGAACCAACGAACCAACGAACCAACGAACCAACGAACCAACGAACCAACGAACCAACGAACCAACGAACCAACGAACCAACGAACCAACGAACCAACGAACCAACGAACCAACGAACCAACGAACCAACGAACCAACGAACCAACGAACCAACGAACCAACGAACCAACGAACCAACGAACCAACGAACCAACGAACCAACGAACCAACGAACCAACGAACCAACGAACCAACGAACCAACGAACCAACGAACCAACGAACCAACGAACCAACGAACCAACGAACCAACGAACAAACGAACCAACGAACCAACGAACCAACGAACCAACGAACCAACGAACCAACGAACCAGCGAACAAACGAACAAACAAAGAAAGAAACAATGAAACACACGAACCAACGAACCAACGAACCAACGAACCAACGAACCAACGAACCAACGAACCAACGAACCAACGAACCAACGAACCAAAGAACCAACGAACCAACGAACCAACGAACCAACGAACCAACGAACCAACGAACCAACGAACCAACGAACCAACGAACCAACGAACCAGCGAACAAACGAACAATCGAACCAACGAACAAACGAACAAACGAACCAACGAGCCAACGAACCAACGAACCAACGAACCAACGAACCAACGAACCAACGAACCAACGCACCAACGAAACAACGAACCAACGAACCAACGAACCAACGAACCAACGAACCAACGAACCAACGAACCAACGAACCAACGAACCAACGAACCAACGAACCAACGAACCAACGAACCAACGAACCAACGAACCAACGAACCAACGAACCAACGAACCAACGAACCAACGAACCAACGAACCAACGAACCAACGAACCAACGAACCAACGAACCAACGAACCAACGAACCAACGAACCAACGAACCAACGAACCAACGAACCAACGAACCAACGAACCAACGAACCAACGAACAAACGAACCAACGAACCAACGAACCAACGAACCAACGAACCAACGAACCAACGAACCAACGAACCAACGAACCAGCGAACAAACGAACAAAGAAAGAAAGAAACAAAGAAACACACGAACCAACGAACCAACGAACCAACGAACCAACGAACCAACGAACCAACGAACCAACGAACCAACGAACCAACGAACCAACGAACCAACGAACCAACGAACCAACGAACCAACGAACCAACGAACCAACGAACCAACGAACCAGCGAACAAACGAACAAACGAACAAACGAACAAACGAACCAACGAACCAACGAACAAACGAACAAACGAACAAACGAACAAACGAACCAACGAACCAACGAACCAACGAACCAACGAACAAACGAACAAACGAACAAACGAACAAAGAAAGAAAGAAACAAAGAAACAAACGAACCAACGAACCAACGAACCAACGAACCAACGAACCAACGAACCAACGAAACAACGAATCAACGAACCAACGAACCAACGAACCAACGAACCAACGAACCAACGAACCAACGAACCAACGAACCAACGAACCAAAGAACCAACGAACCAACGAAGCAACGGACCAACGAACAAACGAACAAACGAACAAACGAACAAACGCACAAACGAACCAACGAATCAACGAACAAACGAACAAAGAAAGAAAGAAACAAAGAAACAAACGAACCAACGAACCAACGAACCAACCAACCAACGAACCAACGAACCAACGAACCAACGAACCAACGAACCAACGAACCAACGAACCAACGAACCAACGAACCAACGAACCAACGAACCAACGAACCAACGAACCAACGAACCAAGGAACCAAGGAACCAACGAACCAACGAACCAACGAACCAACGAACCAACGAACGAACGAACCAACGAACCAACGAACCAACGAACCAACGAACCAACGAACCAACGAACCAACGAACCAACGAACCAACGAACCAACGAACCAACGAACCAACGAACCAACGAACCAACGAACCAGCGAACAAACGAACAAACGAACAAACGAACAAACGAACAAACGAACAAACGAACCAACGAACCAACGAACCAACGAACCAACGAACCAACGAACCAGCGAACAAACGAACAAACGAACCAACGAACAAACGAACCAACGAACCAACGAACAAACGAACAAACGAACAAACGAACAAACGAACAAAGAAAGAAAGAAACAAAGAAACAAACGAACCAACGAACCAACGAACCAACGAACCAACCAACCAACGAACCAACGAACCAACGAACCAACGAACCAACGAACCAACGAACCAACGAACCAACGAACCAACGAACCAACGAACAAACGAACAAACGAACAAACGAACAAAGAAAGAAAGAAACAAAGAAACAAACGAACCAACGAACCAACGAACCAACGAACCAACGAACCAAGGAACCAAGGAACCAACGAACCAACGAACCAACGAACCAACGAACCAACGAACGAACGAACCAACGAACCAACGAACCAACGAACCAACGAACCAACGAACCAACGAACCAACGAACCAACGAACCAACGAACCAACGAACCAACGAACCAACGAACCAACGAACCAGCGAACAAACGAACAAACGAACAAACGAACAAACGAACCAACGAACCAACGAACAAACGAACAAACGAACAAACGAACAAACGAACCAACGAACCAACGAACCAACGAACCCACGAACAAACGAACAAACGAACAAACGAACAAAGAAAGAAAGAAACAAAGAAACAAACGAACCAACGAACCAACGAACCAACGAACCAACGAACCAACGAAACAACGAATCAACGAACCAACGAACCAACGAACCAACGAACCAACGAACCAACGAACCAACGAACCAACGAACCAAAGAACCAACGAACCAACGAACCAACGAACCAACGAACAAACGAACAAACGAACAAACGAACAAACGCACAAACGAACCAACGAATCAACGAACAAACGAACAAAGAAAGAAAGAAACAAAGAAACAAACGAACCAACGAACCAACGAACCAACCAACCAACGAACCAACGAACCAACGAACCAACGAACCAACGAACCAACGAACCAACGAACCAACGAACCAACGAACCAACGAACCAACGAACCAACGAACCAACGAACCAACGAACCAACGAACCAACGAACCAAGGAACCAAGGAACCAACGAACCAACGAACCAACGAACCAACGAACCAACGAACGAACGAACCAACGAACCAACGAACCAACGAACCAACGAACCAACGAACCAACGAACCAACGAACCAACGAACCAACGAACCAACGAACCAACGAACCAACGAACCAACGAACCAGCGAACAAACGAACAAACGAACAAACGAACAAACGAACCAACGAACCAACGAACAAACGAACAAACGAACAAACGAACAAACGAACAAACGAACCAACGAAGCAACGAACCAACGAACCAACGAACCAACGAACCAGCGAACAAACGAACAAACGAACCAACGAACAAACGAACCAACGAACCAACGAACAAACGAACAAACGAACAAACGAACAAACGAACAAAGAAAGAAAGAAACAAAGAAACAAACGAACCAACGAACCAACGAACCAACGAACCAACCAACCAACGAACCAACGAACCAACGAACCAACGAACCAACGAACCAACGAACCAACGAACCAACGAACCAACGAACCAACGAACCAACGAACCAACGAACCAACGAACCAACGAACCAACGAACCAACGAACCAGCGAACAAACGAACAAACGAACAAACGAACAAACGAACAAACGAACCAACGAACCAACGAACCAACGAACCAACGAACGAACGAACCAACGAACCAACGAACAAACGAACAAACGAACAAACGAACAAACGAACAAACGAACCAACGAACCAACGAACCAACGAACCAACGAACGAACGAACCAACGAACCAACGAACCAACGAACCAACGAACCAACGAACCAACGAACCAACGAACAAACGAACAAACGAACAAACGCACAAACGAACCAACGAATCAACGAACAAACGAACAAAGAAAGAAAGAAACAAAGAAACAAACGAACCAACGAACCAACGAACCAACCAACCAACGAACCAACGAACCAACGAACCAACGAACCAACGAACCAACGAACCAACGAACCAACGAACCAACGAACCAACGAACCAACGAACCAACGAACCAACGAACCAACGAACCAACGAACCAACGAACCAACGAACCAAGGAACCAAGGAACCAACGAACCAACGAACCAACGAACCAACGAACCAACGAACGAACGAACCAACGAACCAACGAACCAACGAACCAACGAACCAACGAACCAACGAACCAACGAACCAACGAACCAACGAACCAACGAACCAACGAACCAACGAACCAACGAACCAGCGAACAAACGAACAAACGAACAAACGAACAAACGAACCAACGAACCAACGAACAAACGAACAAACGAACAAACGAACAAACGAACAAACGAACCAACGAACCAACGAACCAACGAACCAACGAACCAACGAACCAGCGAACAAACGAACAAACGAACCAACGAACAAACGAACCAACGAACCAACGAACAAACGAACAAACGAACAAACGAACAAACGAACAAAGAAAGAAAGAAACAAAGAAACAAACGAACCAACGAACCAACGAACCAACGAACCAACCAACCAACGAACCAACGAACCAACGAACCAACGAACCAACGAACCAACGAACCAACGAACCAACGAACCAACGAACCAACGAACCAACGAACCAACGAACCAACGAACCAACGAACCAGCGAACAAACGAACAAACGAACAAACGAACAAACGAACAAACGAACCAACGAACCAACGAACAAACGAACAATCGAACAAACGAACAAAGAAAGAAAGAAACAAAGAAACAAACGAACCAACGAACCAACGAACCAACGAACCAACGAACCAACGAAACAACGAATCAACGAACCAACGAAACAACGAACCAACGAACCAACGAACCAACGAACCAACGAACCAAAGAACCAACGAACCAACGAACCAACGAACCAACGAACAAACGAACAAACGAACAAACGAACAAACGAACAAACGAACCAACGAATCAACGAACAAACGAACAAAGAAAGAAAGAAAACAAGGAAACAAACGAACCAACGAACCAACGAACCAACGAACCAACGAACCAACGAACCAACGAACCAACGAACCAACGAACCAAGGAACCAAGGAACCAACGAACCAACGAACCAACGAACCAACGAACCAACGAACGAACGAACCAACGAACCAACGAACCAACGAACCAACGAACCAACGAACCAACGAACCAACGAACCAGCGAACAAACGAACAAACGAACAAACGAACAAACGAACCAACGAACCAACGAACCAAGGAACCAAGGAACCAACGAACCAACGAACCAACGAACCAACGAACCAACGAACGAACGAACCAACGAACCAACGAACCAACGAACCAACGAACCAGCGAACAAACGAACAAACGAACCAACGAACCAACGAACCAACGAACCAACGAACCAACGAACCAAAGAACCAACGAACCAACGAACCAACGAACCAACGAACCAACGAACCAACGAACCAACGAACCAACGAACCAACGAACCAACGAACCAACGAACCAACGAACCAACGAACCAACGAACCAACGAACCAACGAACCAACGAACCAACGAACCAACGAACCAACGAACCAACGAACCAACGAACCAACGAACCAACGAACCAACGAACCAACGAACCAACGAACCAACGAACCAACGAACCAACGAACCAACGAACCAACGAACAAACGAACCAACGAACCAACGAACCAACGAACCAACGAACCAACGAACCAACGAACCAACGAACCAACGAACCAGCGAACAAACGAACAAAGAAAGAAAGAAACAAAGAAACACACGAACCAACGAACCAACGAACCAACGAACCAACGAACCAACGAACCAACGAACCAACGAACCAACGAACCAACGAACCAACGAACCAACGAACCAACGAACCAACGAACCAACGAACCAACGAACCAACGAACCAACGAACCAACGAACCAACGAACCAACGTACCAACGAACCAAGGAACCAAGGAACCAACGAACCAACGAACCAACGAACCAACGAACTAACGAACCAACGAACCAACGAACCAACGAACCAACGAACCAACGAACCAACGAACCAACGAACCAACGAACCAACGAACCAACGAACCAACGAACCAACGAACCAACGAACCAACGAACCAACGAACCAACGAACCAACGAACCAACGAACCAACGAACCAACGAACCAACGAACCAACGAACCAACGAACCAACGAACCAACGAACCAACCAACCAACGAACCAACGAACCAACGAACCAACGAACCAACGAACCAACGAACCAACGAACCAACGAACCAACGAACCAACGAACCAACGAACCAACGAACCAACGAACCAACGAACCAACGAACCAACGAACCAACGAACCAACGAACCAGCGAACAAACGAACAAACGAACAAACGAACAAACGAACAAACGAACCAACGAACCAACGAACAAACGAACAAACGAACAAACGAACAAAGAAAGAAAGAAACAAAGAAACAAACGAACCAACGAACCAACGAACCAACGAACCAACGAACCAACGAAACAACGAATCAACGAACCAACGAAACAACGAACCAACGAACCAACGAACCAACGAACCAACGAACCAAAGAACCAACGAACCAACGAACCAACGAACCAACGAACAAACGAACAAACGAACAAACGAACAAACGAACCAACGAATCAACGAACAAACGAACAAAGAAAGAAAGAAAACAAGGAAACAAACGAACCAACGAACCAACGAACCAACGAACCAACGAACCAACGAACCAACGAACCAAGGAACCAAGGAACCAACGTACCAACGAACCAACGAACCAACGAACCAACGAACGAACGAACCAACGAACCAACGAACCAACGAACCAACGAACCAACGAACCAACGAACCAGCGAACAAACGAACAAACGAACAAACGAACAAACGAACCAACGAACCAACGAACCAACGAACCAACGAACCAACGAACCAACGAACCAACGAACCAACGAACCAACGAACCAACGAACCAACGAACAAACGAACCAACGAACCAACGAACCAACGAACCAACGAACCAACGAACCAACGAACCAAGGAACCAAGGAACCAACGAACCAACGAACCAACGAACCAACGAACCAACGAACCAACGAACCAACGAACCAACGAACCAACGAACCAACGAACCAACGAACCAACGAACAAACGAACCAACGAACCAACGAACCAACAAACCAACGAACCAACGAACCAACGAACCAACGAACCAACGAACCAGCGAACAAACGAACAAAGAAAGAAAGAAACAAAGAAACACACGAACCAACGAACCAACGAACCAACGAACCAACGAACCAACGAACCAACGAACCAACGAACCAACGAACCAACGAACCAACGAACCAACGAACCAACGAACCAACGAACCAACGAACCAACGAACCAACGAACCAACGAACCAACGAAACAACGAACCAACGAACCAACGAACCAACGAACCAACGAACCAACGAACAAACGAACCAACGAACCAACGAACCAGCGAACAAACGAACCAACGAACCAACGAACCAGCGAACAAACGAACAAACGAACAAACGAACAAACGAACAAACGAACCAACGAATCAACGAACAAACGAACAAAGAAAGAAACAAACAAAGAAACAAACGAACCAACGAATCAACGAACAAACGAACAAAGAAAGAAAGAAAACAAGGAAACAAACGAACCAACGAACCAACGAACCAACGAACCAACGAACCAACGAACCAACGAACCAAGGAACCAAGGAACCAACGTACCAACGAACCAACGAACCAACGAACCAACGAACGAACGAACCAACGAACCAACGAACCAACGAACCAACGAACCAACGAACCAACGAACCAGCGAACAAACGAACAAACGAACAAACGAACAAACGAACCAACGAACCAACGAACCAACGAACCAACGAACCAACGAACCAACGAACCAACGAACCAACGAACCAACGAACCAACGAACCAACGAACAAACGAACCAACGAACCAACGAACCAACGAACCAACGAACCAACGAACCAACGAACCAAGGAACCAAGGAACCAACGAACCAACGAACCAACGAACCAACGAACCAACGAACCAACGAACCAACGAACCAACGAACCAACGAACCAACGAACCAACGAACCAACGAACCAACGAACCAACGAACCAACGAACCAACGAACCAACGAACCAACGAACCAACGAACAAACGAACCAACGAACCAACGAACCAACGAACCAACGAACCAACGAACCAACGAACCAGCGAACAAACGAACAAACAAAGAAAGAAACAATGAAACACACGAACCAACGAACCAACGAACCAACGAACCAACGAACCAACGAACCAACGAACCAACGAACCAACGAACCAACGAACCAACGAACCAACGAACCAACGAACCAACGAACCAACGAACCAACGAACCAACGAACCAACGAACCAACGAACCAACGAACCAACGAACCAACGAACCAACGAACCAGCGAACAAACGAACAATCGAACCAACGAACAAACGAACAAACGAACCAACGAGCCAACGAACCAACGAACCAACGAACCAACGAACCAACGAACCAACGAACCAACGCACCAACGAAACAACGAACCAACGAACCAACGAACCAACGAACCAACGAACCAACGAACCAACGAACCAACGAACCAACGAACCAACGAACCAACGAACCAACGAACCAACGAACCAACGAACCAACGAACCAACGAACCAACGAACCAACGAACCAACGAACCAACGAACCAACGAACCAGCGAACAAACGAACAAACGAACAAACGAACAAACGAACCAACGAACCAAAGAACAAACGAACAAACGAACAAACGAACAAAGAAAGAAAGAAAAAAAGAAACAAACGAACCAACGAACCAACGAACCAACGAACCAACGAACCAACGAACCAACGAACCAACGAACCAACGAATCAACGAACCAACGAACCAACGAACCAACGAACCAACGAACCAACGAACCAACGAACCAAAGAACCAACGAACCAACGAACCAACGAACCAACGAACCAACGAACCAACGAACCAACGAACCAACGAACCAACGAACCAACGAACCAACGAACCAACGAACCAACGAACCAACGAACCAACGAACCAACGAAC
>NW_027487213.1:0-16880 GCF_050908995.1 Andrena cerasifolii | reverse complement strand
TTTAAATTTTTTTATATTTTAAAATTTTTTTACTTTAATTTTTTTTATTATTTTAAAAAAAAATTTTTAATTTTTTTATATTATTTATAAAAAAAATTTTTTAATTTTTTTATATTATTTATAAAATTTGTTTTAATTTTTTAACAATTTTTAATTTTTTTTTAAATTTTTATTTTTCTTTTATTTTACTTTTTTAATTTTTTTAAATTTTAAATGTTTTTTTTTAATTTTCTTATAAATTTTTTATTTTTTTAAATTTTTAAATTTTTTTTTAACTTTTTAAATTTTTTTTAATTTTTTTTAAATTTTTTTGAAAATTTTTTAAAATTTTTTGAAAATTTTTTAAAAATTTTTTGAAAATTTTTTAAAAATTTTTTGAAATTTTTTTAAAAAATTTTTGAAAATTTTTAAATTTTTTTTTAAATTTTTTTAAATTTTTTTAATTTTTTTTTTATTTTTTTAATTTTTTAAAAATTTTTTGAAAATTTTTGAAAATTTTTTTGAAAATTTTTTAAAATTTTTTTAAAAATTTTTTATATTTTTTACAAATTTTTTTTTAATTTTTTTACATTTTTTAAATTTAAAAAAATTTCTTTATTTTTTATTTTATTTTAATTTTAAAATTTTTTTATTTATTTTTGTTTTAAATTATTATTTTTTTTAATTTTTATTTGTTTATTTTTTTTTAATTTCTTTTATTTTTCTTTTAAATTTTTGTATATCTTTTTATTTTAAATTTTTTTTATATTTTAAAATTTTTTTACTTTAATTTTTTTTATTATTTTAAAAATTTTTTTAAAATTTTTTTATATTTTTTAAAAAATTTGTTTTAATTTTTTAACAATTTTTTTAAATGTTTTAAAAAAAAAATTTTAATTTTTTTCTCAATTTTTTTAAAAATTTTTATTTAATTTTTTAAAATTTAAAAAGAAAATTTTATTTTTTTAAAAATTTTTTTAAAAATTTCAAATTTTTTTTCAAATTATTTAAAATTTTTTAAATTTTTTTAAAAAATTTTAAATTTTTTTAAAATTTTTTTTACATTTTTTAAATTTAAAAAAAATTTCTTAATTTTTTATTTTATTTTAATTTTAAATTTTTTTTATTTATTTTTGTTTTAAATTATTATTTTTTTTAATTTTTATTTGTTTATTTTTTTAAATTTCTTTTATTTTTCTTTTAATTTTTTGTATATTTTTTTTATTTTAAATTTTTTTTATATTTTAAAATTTTTTTACTTTAATTTTTTTTATTATTTTAAAAAAAATTTTAAATTTTTTTATATTTTTTAAAAAATTTGTTTTAATTTTTTAACAATTTTTTTTAAATATTTAAAAAAAAATTTTTAATTTTTTCTCAATTTTTATTTAATTTTTTAAAATTTAAAAAGAAAATTTTATTTTTTTCTTAAATTTTTTTAAAAATTTTAAATTTTTTTTTCAAATTATTTAAAAAATTTTAAATTTTTTAAAAAAATTTTTGAAATTTTTTTATATATTTTTTAATTTTTTTTAAATTTTTATTTAATTTTTCAATTTTTTTAAAATTTAAAATTTTTTTTATTTTTTTTTAATTTTTTACAAATTTTTTTATATTTTTTTTTATATTTTTTAAATTTAAAAAAAATTCCTTATTTTTTATTTTATTTTAATTTTAAAAAAAAATTATTTATTTTTGTTTTAAATTATTATTTTTTTAAATTTTTATTTGTTTATTTTTTTTAATTTCTTTCATTTTTCTTTTAAATTTTTGTATATTTTTTTTTATTTTAATTTTTTTTATATTTTAAATTTTTTTACTTTAATTTTTTTTATTTTTCTTATAATTTTTTTTTAAATTTTTAAAATTTTTAAAAATTTTTTTTTAAATTTTTTAATTTTTTTAAAATTTTTTTAAAATTTTTTTTTTAAAAATTTAAAAAAAAATTTTTTTTAAATTGTTTTAATTTTTTAACAATTTTTAAAATTTTTTTTTTAATTTTTATTTTTCTTCTATTTTACTTTTTTAATTTTTTTAAATTTTATTTTTTTTTAATTTTCTTTTAATTTTTTTTTAATTTTTTAAATTTTAAAATTTTTTTTTAAAATTTTTTAATTTTTTTTTCAATTTTTTAAATAATTTTTATTTAATTTTTTAAAATTTTAAAATTTTTAAAAATTTTTTTTTATATTTAATTTTTTTTCAATTTTTTAAAAAAAATTTAAAATTTTTTTCAAATTATTTAAAATTTTAAAATTTTTTTAAAATTTTTTTAAAAAATTTTTAAAATTGTTTTAAAAAATTTTTAAAATTTTTTTAAAATTTTTTTAAAAATTTATTTAAAAAAATTTATTTTAATTTCTTAACAATTTTTAAATTTTTTTTAATTTTATATTTGTTTTATTTTACTTTTTAAATTTTTTTAAAAAATTTTATGTTTTTTTTTAATTTTCTTATAAATTTTTTATTTTTTTTAATTTTTAAATTTTTTTAATTTTTTTTTTATGTTTTAAATTTTTTTAAATTTTTTTTAAAATTTTTTTGAAAATTTTTTAAAAATTTTTTGAAAATTTAAAAAAAAATTTTTTTTAATTTTTTAATTTTTTTTTAACTTTTTAAATTTTTTTAAAATTTTTTAAAAATTTTTTTGAAAATTTTTTGAAAATTTTTTAAAAATTTTTTTAAATTTTTTAAATTTTTTTTTTAAATTTTTATTTTTTTAATTTTTTTAAAAAAAAATTTGAAATTTCTTTTAAATTTTTTTGAAAATTTTTTTAAACTTTTTGAAAATTTTTTAAAATTTTTTTAAAATTTTTTTTATATTTTTTATTTAATTTTTTTTTAATTTTTATTTTACCTTTTTAATTTTTTAAATTTTAAATTTTTTTCAAATTATTTAAAAAATTTTAAATTTTTTAAAAAAATTTTAAATATTTTTAAAAAATTTTTGAAATTTTTTTTATATTTTTTAATTTTTTTAAAATTTTTATTTAATTTTTTAAATTTTTTTAAAATTTAAAATTTTTTTTTTTTTTTTAATTTTTTACAAATTTTTTTATATTTTTTTTTATATTTTTTAAATTTAAAAAAAATTCTTTATTTTTTATTTTATTTTAATTTAAAAAAAAAATTATTTATTTTTGTTTTAAATTATTATTTTTTTTAATTTTTATTTGTTTATTTTTTTAATTTCTTTTATTTTTCTTTTAAATTTTTGTATATTTTTTTTTATTTTAATTTTTTTTATATTTTAAAATTTTTTACTTTAATTTTTTTTTATTTTTTTAAAAAATTTGTTTTAATTTTTTAACAATTTTTAATTTTTTTTTAAATTTTTATTTTTCTTTTATTTTACTTTTTTAATTTTTTTAAATTTTAATTTTTTTTTAATTTTCTTATAATTTTTTTTAAATTTTTAAAATTTTTTTTTAAATTTTTTAATTTTTTTAAATTTTTTAAAAATTTTTTTAAATTTTTTTGAAAATTTTTTAAAAATTTTTTGAAAATTTTTTAAAAATTTTTTGAAAATTTTTTAAAAATTTTTTGAAAATTTTTTAAAAATTTTTTGAAAATTTAAAAAAAAAATTTTTTTAATTTTTTAATTTTTTTTTAAATTTTTTTATATTTTTTAAAAAATTTGTTTTAATTTTTTAACAATTTTTTTTAAATGTTTTAAAAAAAAATTTTTAATTTTGTTCTCAATTTTTTTAAAAATTTTTATTTAATTTTTTAAAATTTAAAAAGAAAATTTTATTTTTTTTTAAATTTTTTTAAAAATTTCAAATTTTTTTTTCAAATTATTTAAAAAATTTTAAATTTTTTTAAAAAATTTCAAATTTTTTTTAAATTTTTTGAAATTTTTTTAAAATTTTTTTGAAATTTTTTTTACATTTTTTAAATTTAAAAAAAATTTCTTAATTTTTTATTTTATTTTAATTTTAAATTTTTTTTATTTATTTTTGTTTTAAATTATTATTTTTTTTAATTTTTATTTGTTTATTTTTTTAAATTTCTTTTATTTTTCTTTTAATTTTTTGTATATTTTTTTTATTTTAAATTTTTTTTATATTTTAAAATTTTTTTACTTTAATTTTTTTTATTATTTTAAAAAAAAATTTTAAATTTTTTTATATTTTTTAAAAAATTTGTTTTAATTTTTTAACAATTTTTTTTAAATATTTTAAAAAAAATTTTAATTTTTTTCTCAATTTTTATTTAATTTTTTAAAATTTAAAAAGAAAATTTTATTTTTTTTTTAAATTTTTTAAAAAATTTTAAATTTTTTTCAAATTATTTAAAAAATTTTAAATTTTTTAAAAAAATTTTTGAAATTTTTTTATATATTTTTTAATTTTTTTTAAATTTTTATTTAATTTTTCAATTTTTTTTAAAATTTAAAATTTTTTTTATTTTTTTTTAATTTTTTACAAATTTTTTTATATTTTTTTTTATATTTTTTAAATTTAAAAAAATTCTTTATTTTTTATTTTATTTTAATTTTAAAAAAAATATTTATTTTTGTTTTAAATTATTATTTTTTTAAATTTTTATTTGTTTATTTTTTTTAATTTCTTTCATTTTTCTTTTAAATTTTTGTATATTTTTTTTTATTTTAATTTTTTTTATATTTTAAATTTTTTTACTTTAATTTTTTTTTATTTTTCTTATAATTTTTTTTTAAATTTTTAAAATTTTTTAAATTTTTTTTTTAAATTTTTTAATTTTTTTTTCAATTTTTTTAATAATTTTTATTTAATTTTTTAAAATTTTAAAATTTTTAAAATTTTTTTTTATATTTAATTTTTTTTTCAATTTTTTAAAAAAGATTTAAAATTTTTTTCAAATTATTTAAAATTTTTAAAATTTTTTTAAAATTTTTTAAAAAAATTTTTAAAATTTTTTTAAAAAATTTTTACAATTTTTTTAAAATTTTTTTAAAAATTTATTTTAAAAAATTTATTTTAATTTCTTAACAATTTTTAAATTTTTTTTTTAATTTTATATTTGTTTTATTCTACTTTTTAAATTTTTTTAAAAAATTTTATGTTTTTTTTTAATTTTCTTATAAATTTTTTATTTTTTTTTAATTTTTAAATTTTTTTAATTTTTTTTTAACTTTTTAAATTTTTTTAAAATTTTTTTTAAATTTTTTTGAAAATTTTTTAAAAATTTTTTGAAAATTTTTTAAAAAATTTTTTAAATTTTTTAAATTTTTTTTTAAATTTTTATTTTTTTAATTTTTTTAAAAAAAAATTTGAAATTTTTTTTAATTTTTTTGAAAATTTTTTAAATTTTTTAAAATTTTTTAAAAAAATTGTTTTAATTTTTTAATTTTTATTTTTCTTTTATTTTACTTTTTTAATTTTTTTTAATTTTCTTATAATTTTTTTAAAATTTTTAAAATTATTTAAAATTTTTTTTAAATTTTTTAAAATTTTTAAAATTTTTTTTTTATATTTAATTTTTTTTACAATTTTTTAAAAAAATTTTAAAATTTTTTTCAAATTATTTAAAATTTTTTTTAAATTTTTTTGAAAATTTTTTAAAAATTTTTTGAAAATTTTTTAAAATTTTTTTGAAAATTCAAAAAAAAATTTTTTTTTAATTTTTTTAAATTTTTTTTAAAATTTTTATTTATTTTTTTTTATTTTTTTAATTATTTAAAAAAAAAATTTTAAAATTTCTTTTAATTTTTTTGAAATTTTTTTTTAATTTTTTTATATTTTTTACAATTTTTTTTTAATTTTTTCATATTTTTTAAATTTAAAAAAAAATTTCTTTATTTTTTATTTTATTTTAATTTTAAAATTTTTTTTATTTATTCTTGTTTTAAATTATTATTTTTTTAAATTTTATTTGTTTATTTTTTTTAATTTCTTTTATTTTTCTTTTAAATTTTTGTATATTTTTTTTTATTTTAAATTTTTTTTATATTTTAATTTTTTTTAATTTTTTTGAAAATTTTCTAAAATTTTTTTGAAAATTTAAAAAATTTTTTTTTTTAATTTTTAAAATTTTTTTTTAAAATTTTTATTTAACTTTTTTATTTTTTTTAATTTTTTAAAATTTTTTGAAAATTTTTTTAAATTTTTAAAAATTTTTTTTATATTTTTTATTTAATTTTTTTTTAAATTTTTATTTAACTTTTTTTATTTTTTTTAATTTTTTTGAAAATTTTTTAAATTTTTTAAAATTTTTTTTAAATTTTTTGAAAATTTTTTTAAATTTTTTGAAAATTTTTTTAAATTTTTTTTAAAATTTTTTTATATTTTTTATTTAATTTTTTTTTTAAATTTTTATTTAACTTTTTTTATTTTTTTTTAATTTTTTTGAAAATTTTTAAAATTTTTTTAAATTTTTTAAAAAAATTTTTTTAAAAAAATTGTTTTAATTTTTTAAATTTTTTTTTAATTTTTATTTTTCTTTTATTTTACCTTTTTAATTTTTTTAAATTTTAAATTTTTTTTAATTTTCTTATAATTTTTTTAAAATTTTTAAAATTATTTAAAATTTTTTTTAAATTTTTTAAAATTTTTTAAAATTTTTTTTTATATTTAATTTTTTTTTTCAATTTTTTAAAAAATTTTTAAAATTTTTTTCAAATTATTTAAAATTTTTTTAAAATTTTTTTGAAAATTTTTTAAAATTTTTTTGAAAATTTTTTAAAATTTTTTTGAAAATTCAAAAAAAATTTTTTTTAATTTTTTAAAATTTTTTTTAAAATTTTTATTTTTTTTTTATTTTTTTAATTATTTAAAAAAAAATTTAAAAATTTCTTTTAATTTTTTTGAAATTTTTTTTTAATTTTTTAAAATTTTTTTTTATATTTTTTATTTAATTTTTTTACATTTTTATTCAACTTTTTTTATTTTTTTTAATTTTTTAAAATTTTTTAAAAATTTTTTTTAAAAAACTTGTTTTAATTTTTAAAATTTTTTTTTTAATTTTTATTTTTCTTTTATTTTACTTTTTTAATTTTTTTAAATTTAAATTTTTTTTTTATTTTCTTATAATTTTTATAAAAAATTTTTAAATTTTTGAAAAATTTTTTTAAAATTTTTTAATTTTTTTTAAAAATTTTTTTTTAAATTTTTTTTTAAATTTTTTTAAAAAAATTTGTTTTAATTTCTTAACAATTTTTAAATTTTTTTTTTAAATTTTTATATTTGTTTTATTTTACTTTTTAAATTTTTTTAAAAAATTTTATGTTTTTTTTTAATTTTCTTATAAATTTTTTATTTTTTTTAATTTTTAAAATTTTTTAATTTTTTTTACAATTTTTTTAAAATTTATTTTAAAAAATTTGTTTTAATTTCTTAACAATTTTTAAATTTTTTTTAAATTTCATATTTGTTTTATTTTACTTTTTAAATTTTTTTAAAAATTTTATGTTTTTTTTTAATTTTCTTATAAATTTTTTATTTTTTTTAATTTTTAAAATTTTTTAATTTTTTTTACAATTTTTTTAAAATTTATTTTAAAAAATTTGTTTTAATTTCTTAACAATTTTTAAATTTTTTTTTAAATTTCATATTTGTTTTATTTTACTTTTTAAATTTTTTTAAAAATTTTATGTTTTTTTTAATTTTCTTATAAATTTTTTATTTTTTTTATTTTTTTAAAATTTTTTAAAATTTTTTTAAAATTTTTTTGAAAAATTTTAAAAATTTTTTAAAATTTTTTTTTAAATTTTTATTTAACTTTTTTTATTTTTTAAATTTTTTTAAAAAGAAATTTGAAAATTTTTTAAAATTTTTTTGAAAATTTTTTAAAAATTTTTTGAAAATTTTTTAATTTTTTTTTTTAAATTTTTATTTAATTTTTTTTATTTTTTTAATTTTTTTAAAAAGAAATTTGAAAATTTTTTAAAAATTTTTTGAAAATTTTTTTATAAATTTTTTGAAATTTTTTAAAATTTTTTTTTAAATTTTTATTTTTTTAATTTTTTTTAAAAAAATTGAAATTTTTTTAAAATTTTTTTGAAAATTTTATAAAATTTTTTTTTTAATTTTTTTTATATTTTTTAAATTTAAAAAAATTTCTTTATTTTTTATTTTATTTTAATTTTAAAAAAAATTTATTTATTTTTGTTTTAAATTTTTGTATATCTTTTTATTTTAAATTTTTTTTATATTTTAAAATTTTTTTACTTTAATTTTTTTTATTATTTTAAAAAAAAATTTTAAATTTTTTTATATTTTTTAAAAAATTTGTTTTAATTTTTTAACAATTTTTTTTAAATATTTAAAAAAAAATTTTTAATTTTTTTCTCAATTTTTTTTAAAAATTTTTATTTAATTTTTTAAAATTTAGAAAGAAAATTTTATTTTTTTTTAAATTTTTGTTCAAATTATTTAAAATCTTTTAAATTTTTTTAAAAAATTTTAAATTTTTTTAAAAATTTTTTTGAAAATTTTTAAAAATTTTTTTGAAAATTTAAAAAATTTTTTTTTTAATTTTTTTTATATTTTTTAAATTTAAAAAAATTTCTTTATTTTTTATTTTATTTTAATTTTAAAAAAAATTTATTTATTTTTGTTTTAAATTATTATTTTTTTAATTTTTATTTGTTTATTTTTTTAATTTCTTTTATTTTTCTTTTAAATTTTTGTATTTTTTTTTTATTTTAATTTTTTTGAATTTTTTTTAAATTTTTTTACTTTAATTTTTTTTTATTTTTTTAAAAAATTTGTTTTAATTTTTTAACAATTTTTAATTTTTATTTTTCTTTTATTTTACTTTTTTAATTTTTTTTAATTTTCTTATAATTTTTTTTAAATTTTTAAAATTATTTAAAATTTTTTTTAAATTTTTTAAAATTTTTAAAATTTTTTTTTTATATTTAATTTTTTTTTCAATTTTTTAAAAAAATTTTAAAATTTTTTTCAAATTATTTAAAATTTTTTTTAAATTTTTTTGAAAATTTTTTAAAAATTTTTTGAAAATTTTTTAAAATTTTTTTGAAAATTCAAAAAAAAATTTTTTTTTAATTTTTTTAAATTTTTTTTAAAATTTTTATTTATTTTTTTTTATTTTTTTAATTATTTAAAAAAAAAATTTTAAAATTTCTTTTAATTTTTTTGAAATTTTTTTTTAATTTTTTTATATTTTTTACAATTTTTTTTTAATTTTTTCATATTTTTTAAATTTAAAAAAAAATTTCTTTATTTTTTATTTTATTTTAATTTTAAAATTTTTTTTATTTATTCTTGTTTTAAATTATTATTTTTTTAAATTTTATTTGTTTATTTTTTTTAATTTCTTTTATTTTTCTTTTAAATTTTTGTATATTTTTTTTTATTTTAAATTTTTTTTATATTTTAATTTTTTTTAATTTTTTTGAAAATTTTCTAAAATTTTTTTGAAAATTTAAAAAATTTTTTTTTTTAATTTTTAAAATTTTTTTTAAAATTTTTATTTAACTTTTTTATTTTTTTTAATTTTTTAAAATTTTTTGAAAATTTTTTAAAATTTTTTGAAAATTTTTTTAAATTTTTAAAAATTTTTTTTATATTTTTTATTTAATTTTTTTTTAAATTTTTATTTAACTTTTTTTATTTTTTTTAATTTTTTTGAAAATTTTTTAAATTTTTTAAAATTTTTTTTAAATTTTTTGAAAATTTTTTTAAATTTTTTGAAAATTTTTTTAAATTTTTTTTTAAATTTTTTTATATTTTTTATTTAATTTTTTTTTTAAATTTTTATTTAACTTTTTTTATTTTTTTTTAATTTTTTTGAAAATTTTTAAAATTTTTTTAAATTTTTTAAAAAAATTTTTTTAAAAAAATTGTTTTAATTTTTTAAATTTTTTTTTAATTTTTATTTTTCTTTTATTTTACCTTTTTAATTTTTTTAAATTTTAAATTTTTTTTAATTTTCTTATAATTTTTTTTAAATTTTTAAAATTATTTAAAATTTTTTTTAAATTTTTTAAAATTTTTTAAAATTTTTTTTTATATTTAATTTTTTTTTTCAATTTTTTAAAAAATTTTTAAAATTTTTTTCAAATTATTTAAAATTTTTTTAAAATTTTTTTGAAAATTTTTTAAAATTTTTTTGAAAATTTTTTAAAAATTTTTTGAAAATTCAAAAAAAAATTTTTTTTTAATTTTTTAAAATTTTTTTTAAAATTTTTATTTTTTTTTTATTTTTTTAATTATTTAAAAAAAAAATTTAAAAATTTCTTTTAATTTTTTTGAAAATTTTTTTTAATTTTTTAAAATTTTTTTTTATATTTTTTATTTAATTTTTTTAAATTTTTATTTAACTTTTTTTATTTTTTTTAATTTTTTAAAATTTTTTAAAAATTTTTTTTAAAAAACTTGTTTTAATTTTTAAATTTTTTTTTTTAATTTTTATTTTTCTTTTATTTTACTTTTTTAATTTTTTTAAATTTAAATTTTTTTTATTTTCTTATAATTTTTATAAAAAATTTTTAAATTTTTGAAAAATTTTTTTAAAATTTTTTAATTTTTTTTAAAAATTTTTTTTTAAATTTTTTTTTAAATTTTTTTAAAAAAATTTGTTTTAATTTCTTAACAATTTTTAAATTTTTTTTTAAAATTTTTATATTTGTTTTATTTTACTTTTTAAATTTTTTTAAAAAATTTTATGTTTTTTTTTAATTTTCTTATAAATTTTTTATTTTTTTTAATTTTTAAAATTTTTTAATTTTTTTTACAATTTTTTTAAAATTTATTTTAAAAAATTTGTTTTAATTTCTTAACAATTTTTAAATTTTTTTTTAAATTTCATATTTGTTTTATTTTACTTTTTAAATTTTTTTAAAAATTTTATGTTTTTTTTAATTTTCTTATAAATTTTTTATTTTTTTATTTTTTTTAAATTTTTTAAAATTTTTTTAAAATTTTTTTGAAAAATTTTAAAAATTTTTTAAAATTTTTTTTTAACTTTTTATTTAACTTTTTTTATTTTTTAAATTTTTTTAAAAAGAAATTTGAAAATTTTTTAAAATTTTTTTGAAAATTTTTTAAAAATTTTTTGAAAATTTTTTAATTTTTTTTTTTAAATTTTTATTTAATTTTTTTTATTTTTTTAATTTTTTTAAAAAGAAATTTGAAAATTTTTTAAAAATTTTTTGAAAATTTAAAAAAATTTTTTTTTTAATTTTTTGAAAATTTAAAAAAAAATTTTTTTTTAATTTTCTTATAATTTTTTTTTTAATTTTTTAAATTTTAAAATTTTTTTTTTAAATTTTTAAAATTTTTTAATTTTTTTTCAATTTTTTTAATAATTTTTATTTAATTTTTTAAAATTTAAAAATTCTTTTAAAATTTTTTTTTATATTTAATTTTTTTTTCAATTTTTTCAAAAAATTTTAAAATTTTTTTCAAATTATTTAAAATTTTTAAAATTTTTTTAAAATTTTTTTGAAAATTTTTTTTTTTGAAAATTTTTTTATAAATTTTTTGAAATTTTTTAAAATTTTTTTTTAAATTTTTATTTTTTTAATTTTTTTTTAAAAAAATTGAAATTTTTTTAAAATTTTTTTGAAAATTTTTTAAAATTTTTTGAAATTTTTTAAAATTTTTTGAAATTTTTTTAAAATTTTTTTAAAATTTTTTTTATATTTTTTATTTAATTTTTTTAAAATTTTTTATTTAACTTTTTTTAATTTTTTTTAATTTTTTTAAATTTTTTTGAAAATTTTTTAAAATTTTTTGAAATTTTTTTTAATTTTTTTTAAAATTTTTTTTATATTTTTTATTTAATTTTTTTTAAATTTTTATTTAACTTTTTTTATTTTTTTTTTAATTTTTTTAAATTTTTTAAAAAATTTTTTTAAATTTTTTTGAAAATTTTTTAAAATTTTTTTGAAAATTTTTTAAAAATTTTTTGAAAATTTAAAAAAATTTTTTTTTTAATTTTTTAACTTTTTTTTTAATTTTTTTTATTTTTTTAATTTTTTCTTAAATTTTTTTGAAAATTTTTTAAAATTTTTTTGAAAATTTTTTTAAATTTTTTTAAAATTTTTTTTATATTTTTTACAATTTTTTTACATTTTTTAAATTTAAAAAAAAATTTCTTTATTTTTTATTTTATTTTAATTTTAAATTTTTTTATATTATTTATAAAATTTGTTTTAATTTTTTAACAATTTTTTTTAAATGTTTTAAAAAAAAATTTTTAATTTTTTTCTCAATTTTTTTTAAAAATTTTTATTTAATTTTTTAAAATTTAAAAAGAAAATTTTATTTTTTTTTAAATTTTTTTTCAAATTATTTAAATTTTTTTAAATTTTTTAAAAAAATTTTAAATTTTTTTAAAAATTTTTTTGAAAATTTTTTAAAATTTTTTTGAAAATTTAAAAAAATTTTTTTTTAATTTTTTTTATATCTTTTAATTTTTTTAAAATTTTAAATTAATTTTTTTTTATTTTTTTTAATTTTTTACAAATTTTTTTTATTTTTTTTATATTTTTTAAATTTAAAAAAAATTTCTTTATTTTTTATTTTATTTTAATTTTAAAAAAAATTTATTTATTTTTGTTTTAAATTATTATTTTTTTAATTTTTATTTGTTTATTTTTTTAATTTCTTTTATTTTTCTTTTAAATTTTTGTATATTTTTTTTTATTTTAATTTTTTTTATATTTTAAAATTTTTTACTTTAATTTTTTTTTATTTTTTTAAAAAATTTGTTTTAATTTTTTAACAATTTTTAATTTTTTTTTAAATTTTTATTTTTCTTTTATTTTACTTTTTTAATTTTTTAAATTTTAATTTTTTTTTAATTTTCTTATAATTTTTTTAAATTTTTAAAATTTTTTTTTAAATTTTTTAATTTTTTTAAATTTTTTAAAAATTTTTTTAAATTTTTTGAAAATTTTTTAAAAATTTTTGAAAATTTTTTAAAAATTTTTTGAAAATTTTTTAAAAATTTTTTGAAAATTTTTTAAAAATTTTTTGAAAATTTAAAAAAAAATTTTTTTTAATTTTTTAATTTTTTTTAAAATTTTTTTATATTTTTTAAAAAATTTGTTTTAATTTTTTAACAATTTTTTTTAAATGTTTTAAAAAAAAATTTTTAATTTTGTTCTCAATTTTTTAAAAATTTTTATTTAATTTTTTAAAATTTAAAAATTCTTTTAAAATTTTTTTTTATATTTAATTTTTTTTTTCAATTTTTTCAAAAAATTTTAAAATTTTTTTCAAATTATTTAAAATTTTTAAAATTTTTTTAAAATTTTTTTGAAAATTTTTTAAAAATTTTTTGAAAATTTTTTTATAAATTTTTTGAAATTTTTTAAAATTTTTTTTTAAATTTTTATTTTTTTAATTTTTTTTTAAAAAAATTGAAATTTTTTTAAAATTTTTTTGAAAATTTTATAAAATTTTTTTTTAATTTTTTTTATATTTTTTAAATTTAAAAAAATTTCTTTATTTTTTATTTTATTTTAATTTTAAAAAAAAATTATTTATTTTTGTTTTAAATTTTTGTATATCTTTTTATTTTAAATTTTTTTTATATTTTAAAATTTTTTTACTTTAATTTTTTTTATTATTTTAAAAAAAAATTTTAAATTTTTTTATATTTTTTAAAAAATTTGTTTTAATTTTTTAACAATTTTTTTTAAATATTTAAAAAAAAATTTTTAATTTTTTTCTCAATTTTTTTTAAAAATTTTTATTTAATTTTTTAAAATTTAGAAAGAAAATTTTATTTTTTTTTAAATTTTTGTTCAAATTATTTAAAATCTTTTAAATTTTTTTAAAAAATTTTAAATTTTTTTAAAAATTTTTTTGAAAATTTTTAAAAATTTTTTTGAAAATTTAAAAAATTTTTTTTTTAATTTTTTTTATATTTTTTAAATTTAAAAAAATTTCTTTATTTTTTATTTTATTTTAATTTTAAAAAAAATTTATTTATTTTTGTTTTAAATTATTATTTTTTTAATTTTTATTTGTTTATTTTTTTAATTTCTTTTATTTTTCTTTTAAATTTTTGTATTTTTTTTTTATTTTAATTTTTTTGAATTTTTTTTAAATTTTTTTACTTTAATTTTTTTTTATTTTTTTAAAAAATTTGTTTTAATTTTTTAACAATTTTTAATTTTTATTTTTCTTTTATTTTACTTTTTTAATTTTTTTTAATTTTCTTATAATTTTTTTTAAATTTTTAAAATTATTTAAAATTTTTTTTAAATTTTTTAAAATTTTTAAAATTTTTTTTTTATATTTAATTTTTTTTTCAATTTTTTAAAAAAATTTTAAAATTTTTTTCAAATTATTTAAAATTTTTTTTAAATTTTTTTGAAAATTTTTTAAAAATTTTTTGAAAATTTTTGAAAATTTTTTTGAAAATTCAAAAAAAAATTTTTTTTAATTTTTTTAAATTTTTTTTAAAATTTTTATTTATTTTTTTTTATTTTTTTAATTATTTAAAAAAAATTTTAAAATTTCTTTTAATTTTTTTGAAATTTTTTTTTAATTTTTTTATATTTTTTACAATTTTTTTTTAATTTTTTCATATTTTTTAAATTTAAAAAAAAATTTCTTTATTTTTTATTTTATTTTAATTTTAAAATTTTTTTTATTTATTCTTGTTTTAAATTATTATTTTTTTAAATTTTATTTGTTTATTTTTTTTAATTTCTTTTATTTTTCTTTTAAATTTTTGTATATTTTTTTTTATTTTAAATTTTTTTTATATTTTAATTTTTTTTAATTTTTTTGAAAATTTTCTAAAATTTTTTTGAAAATTTAAAAAATTTTTTTTTTTAATTTTTAAAATTTTTTTTTAAAATTTTTATTTAACTTTTTTATTTTTTTTAATTTTTTAAAATTTTTTGAAAATTTTTTAAAATTTTTAAAAATTTTTTTTATATTTTTTATTTAATTTTTTTTTAAATTTTTATTTAACTTTTTTTATTTTTTTTAATTTTTTTGAAAATTTTTTAAATTTTTTAAAATTTTTTTAAATTTTTTGAAAATTTTTTTAAATTTTTTGAAAATTTTTTTAAATTTTTTTTAAAATTTTTTTATATTTTTTATTTAATTTTTTTTTTAAATTTTTATTTAACTTTTTTTATTTTTTTTTAATTTTTTTGAAAATTTTTAAAATTTTTTTAAATTTTTTAAAAAAATTTTTTTAAAAAAATTGTTTTAATTTTTTAAATTTTTTTTTAATTTTTATTTTTCTTTTATTTTACCTTTTTAATTTTTTTAAATTTTAAATTTTTTTTAATTTTCTTATAATTTTTTTTAAATTTTTAAAATTATTTAAAATTTTTTTTAAATTTTTTAAAATTTTTTAAAATTTTTTTTTATGTTTAATTTTTTTTTTCAATTTTTTAAAAAATTTTTAAAATTTTTTTCAAATTATTTAAAATTTTTTTAAAATTTTTTTGAAAATTTTTTAAAATTTTTTTGAAAATTTTTTAAAAATTTTTTGAAAATTCAAAAAAAATTTTTTTTTTAATTTTTTAAAATTTTTTTTAAAATTTTTATTTTTTTTTTATTTTTTTAATTATTTAAAAAAAAAATTTAAAAATTTCTTTTAATTTTTTTGAAAATTTTTTTTAATTTTTTAAAATTTTTTTTTATATTTTTTATTTAATTTTTTTAAATTTTTATTTAACTTTTTTTATTTTTTTTAATTTTTTAAAATTTTTTAAAAATTTTTTTTAAAAAACTTGTTTTAATTTTTAAATTTTTTTTTTTAATTTTTATTTTTCTTTTATTTTACTTTTTTAATTTTTTTAAATTTAAATTTTTTTTTATTTTCTTATAATTTTTATAAAAAATTTTTAAATTTTTGAAAATTTTTTTTAAAATTTTTTAATTTTTTTTAAAAATTTTTTTTTAAATTTTTTTTTAAATTTTTTTAAAAAAATTTGTTTTAATTTCTTAACAATTTTTAATTTTTTTTTTAAAATTTTTATATTTGTTTTATTTTACTTTTTAAATTTTTTTAAAAAATTTTATGTTTTTTTTTAATTTTCTTATAAATTTTTTATTTTTTTTAATTTTTAAAATTTTTTAATTTTTTTTACAATTTTTTTAAAATTTATTTTAAAAAATTTGTTTTAATTTCTTAACAATTTTTAAATTTTTTTTTAAATTTCATATTTGTTTTATTTTACTTTTTAAATTTTTTTAAAAATTTTATGTTTTTTTTAATTTTCTTATAAATTTTTTATTTTTTTTATTTTTTTAAAATTTTTTAAAATTTTTTTAAAATTTTTTTGAAAAATTTTAAAAATTTTTTAAAATTTTTTTTTAACTTTTTATTTAACTTTTTTTATTTTTTAAATTTTTTTAAAAAGAAATTTGAAAATTTTTTAAAATTTTTTTGAAAATTTTTTAAAAATTTTTTGAAAATTTTTTAATTTTTTTTTTTAAATTTTTATTTAATTTTTTTTATTTTTTTAATTTTTTTAAAAAGAAATTTGAAAATTTTTTAAAAATTTTTTGAAAATTTAAAAAAAATTTTTTTTTAATTTTTTGAAAATTTAAAAAAAAATTTTTTTTTAATTTTCTTATAATTTTTTTTTTAATTTTTTAAATTTTAAAAATTTTTTTTTAAATTTTTAAAATTTTTTAATTTTTTTTCAATTTTTTTAATAATTTTTATTTAATTTTTTAAAATTTAAAAATTCTTTTAAAATTTTTTTTTATATTTAATTTTTTTTTCAATTTTTTCAAAAAATTTTAAAATTTTTTTCAAATTATTTAAAATTTTTAAAATTTTTTTAAAATTTTTTTGAAAATTTTTTAAAAATTTTTTGAAAATTTTTTTATAAATTTTTTGAAATTTTTTAAAATTTTTTTTTAAATTTTTATTTTTTTAATTTTTTTTTAAAAAAATTGAAATTTTTTTAAAATTTTTTTGAAAATTTTTTGAAATTTTTTAAAATTTTTTGAAATTTTTTTAAAATT
>NW_027487212.1:0-16880 GCF_050908995.1 Andrena cerasifolii | reverse complement strand
TATTTTTAAAAATTTTATGTTTTTTTTAATTTTCTTATAAATTTTTTATTTTTTTTTTAATTTTTAAAATTTTTTTTAATTTTTAAATTTTTTAAATTTTTTTTTAAATTTTTGAATTTTTTTAATTTTTTATTAATTTTTAAAATTGTTAAATTTTTTTTTAAGTTTTTAAATTTTTTTAAAATTTTTTTAAAATTATTTTGAAAATTTTTTAAAAATTTTTTGAAAATTTTTTAAAAATTTTTTGAAAATTTTTTGAAATTTTTATCTTTTTAATTTTTTTTTTTAAAAAATTTGAAAATTTTTAAATTTTTTTGAATTTTTTGAAAATTTTTGAAATTTTTTTTTTTAATTTTTTTATATTTTTTACAATTTTTTTTTAATTTTTTCATATTTTTTAAATTTAAAAAAAATTTCTTTATTTTTTATTTTATTTTAATTTTAAAAAATTTTTTATTTATTTTTGTTTTAAATTATTATTTTTTTTTAAATTTTAATTGTTTATTTTATTTAATTTCTTTTATTTTTCTTTTAAATTTTTGTATATTTTTTTTTAATTTTTTTTATATTTTAATTTTTTATTTTTTTTAATTTGTTTGAAAATTTTCTAAAATTTTTTTTGAAAATTTAAAATTTTTTTTGAAAATTTAAAAATTTTTTTGAAAATTTAAAAAAATTTTTGAAAATTTAAAAATTTTTTTTTTAATTTTTTAAAATTTTTTTTAAATTTTTATTTAACTTTTTTATTTTTTTTAATTTTTTTAAATTTTTTTGAAAATTTTTTAAAATTTTTTGAAAATTTTTTAAAATTTTTTGAAATTTTTTTAAAATTTTTTTTAAATATTTTATATTTTTTATTTAATTTTTTTAATTTTTATTTAACTTTTTTGTTTTTTTAAATTTTTTAAATTTTTTTAATTTTTAAAATTTTTTTTTATATTTTTTATTTATTTTTTTTTTAAATTTTTATTTAACTTTTTTTATTTTTTTTAATTTTTTAAAATTGTTTTAATTTTTTAAATTTTTTTTTAATTTTTATTTTTCTTTTATTTCACTTTTTTAATTTTTTTAAATTTTAAATTTTTTTTAATTTTTTTTTAATTTTTATTTAACTTTTTTATTTTTTTTAATTTTTTAAATTTTTTTTGAAAATTTTTGAAATTTTTTTGAAAATTTTTTAACTTTTTAAAATTTTTTTATATTTTTTATTAATTTTTTTTTAATTTTTATTTAACTTTTTTTATTTTTTTAAATTTTTTAAAATTTTTTTTAATTTTTAAATTTTTTTATATTTTTTTTTAAATTTTTATTTAACTTTTTTTTATTTTTTTTTTAATTTTTTAAAATTTTTAAATTTTTAAAATTTTTTTAAAATTTTTTAAAAAATTTTTTTTAAAAAAATTGTTTTAATTTTTAAAATTTTATTTTAATTTTTATTTTTCTTTTATTTTACTTTTTTAATTTTTTTAAATTTTAAATTTTTTTTAATTTTCTTATAATTTTTTCTTAAATTTTTTAAATTTTTTAAATTTTTTTTTAAATTTTTAAATTTTTTTTAAATTTTTTTTTAAAAATTTTTTTAAATTTTTTTAAAAATTTTTAAAATTTTTTTTTTAATTTTTATTTTTCTTCTATTTTACTTTTTTAATTTTTTAAAATTTTAATTTTTTTTTAATTTTCTTATAATTTTTTTTTAATTTTCTTATAATTTTTTTTAATTTTTTAAATTTTTTAAATTTTTTTTTAAATTATTATTTTTTTTAAATTTTATTTGTTTATTTTATTTAATTTCTTTTATTTTTCTTTTAAATTTTTGTATATTTTTTTTTATTTTAAATTTTTTTATATTTTAAATTTTTTTATTTTTTTTAAATTTTTTTTGAAAATTTAAAATTTTTTTTTTATATTTTTTTTAAATTTTTTTAAAATTTTTTATTTAACTTTTTTATTTTTTTTAATTTTTTAAATTTTTAAATTTTTTAAAAAATTTTTTTAATTTTTTAAATTTTTTAAAATTTTTTTTAAAATTTTTAAAATTTTTTAAAATTTTTTTGAAAATTTAAAAAAAAAATTTTTTTAATTTTTAAAATTTTTTTTAAAATTTTTATTTAACTTTTTTATTTTTTTTAATTTTTTAAAATTTTTTTTTTTATTTTTCTTCTATTTTTTACTTTTTAATTTTTTTTTAATTTTCTTATAATTTTTTTTTAATTTTCTTATAATTTTTTTTTAATTTTCTTATAATTTTTTTTAATTTTTTAAATTTTTTAAATTTTTTTTTAAATTTTTTAATTTTTTTTTCAATTTTTTTAAAAATTTTTATTTAATTTTTTAAAATTTAAAATTTTTTTTAAAATTTTTTTTTATATTTAATTTTTTTTCAATTTTTTAAAAAAAATTTAAATTTTTTTTCAAATTATTTAAAATTTTTTAAATTTTTTTTAAATTTTTTTAAAAAATTTTTAAAATTTTTTTTTAAATTTTTTTAAAATTTATTTTAAAAAATTTGTTTTAATTTCTTAACAATTTTTAAATTTTTTTTTTTAAATTTTATATTTGTTTTATTTTACTTTTTAAATTTTTTTAAAAATTTTATGTTTTTTTTAATTTTCTTATAAATTTTTTATTTTTTTTTAATTTTTAAAATTTTTTAAATTTTTTTTAACTTTTTAAAATTTTTTAAAATTTTTTTAAATTTTTTTGAAAATTTTTTAAAAATTTTTTGAAAATTTTTTAAAATTTTTTTAAATTTTATAAATTTTTTTTTAAATTATTATTTTTTTAACTTTTTTAAAAAAAAATTTGAAAATTTTTTTAAATTTTTTTGAAAAATTTTGAAATTTTTTTTTAATTTTTTTATATTTTTTACAATTTTTTTTTAAATTTTTTAATATTTTTTAAATTTAAAAAAATTTCTTTATTTTTTATTTTATTTTAATTTAAAAAAATTATTTATTTTTGTTTTAAATTATTATTTTTTTAAATTTTTATTTGTTTATTTTTTTTAATTTCTTTTATTTTTCTTTTAAATTTTTGTATATTTTTTTTATTTTAATTTTTTTTTATATTTTAAAATTTTTTTACTTTAATTTTTTTTATTTTTTTTAAAAAAATTTTTAAAACAAGTTGTTTTAATTTTTTAAGAATTTTTTAATTTTTTTTTAAATTTTTATTTTTCTTTTAAATTTTTGTATATTTTTTTTATTTAAATTTTTTATTTTTTTTAATTTTTTTAAATTTTTTGAAAATTTTTGAAATTTTTTTGAAAATTTTTTAACTTTTTAAAATTTTTTTATATTTTTTTATTTAATTTTTTTTTAATTTTTATTTAACTTTTTTTATTTTTTTAAATTTTTTAAATTTTTTAATTTTTTTTTCAATTTTTTTAAAAATTTTTATTTAATTTTTTAAAATTTAAAATTTTTTTTAAAATTTTTTTTTATATTTAATTTTTTTTTCAATTTTTTAAAAAAAATTTAAATTTTTTTTCAAATTATTTAAAATTTTTTAAATTTTTTTAAAATTTTTTTAAAAAATTTTTAAAATTTTTTTTTAAATTTTTTTAAATTTTATTTTAAAAAATTTGTTTTAATTTCTTAACAATTTTTAAATTTTTTTTTTTAAATTTTATATTTGTTTTATTTTACTTTTTAAATTTTTTTAAAAATTTTATGTTTTTTTTAATTTTCTTATAAATTTTTTTTAACTTTTTAAAATTTTTTAAAATTTTTTTAAAATTTTTTTGAAAATTTTTTAAAAATTTTTTGAAAATTTTTTAAAATTTTTTTTAAATTTTATAAAATTTTTTTTAAAATTTTTATTTTTTTAACTTTTTTAAAAAAAAATTTGAAAATTTTTTTAATTTTTTTTGAAAATTTAAAAAAATTTTTTTTTAATTTTTTTAAATTTTTTTAAAAATTTTTATTTAACTTTTTTATTTTTTTTAATTTTTTAAAAAAAAATTTGAAAATTTTTTAAAATTATTTTGAAAATATTTTAAAATTTTTTGAAAATTTTTAAAAAAATTTTTTTAATTTTTTTATATTTTTTAATTTTTTTAAATTTTATTTAATTTTTAAATTTTTTTTAAAATTTAAAATTTTTTTTTATTTTTTTTTAATTTTTTACAAATTTTTTTTAAATTTTTTTATATTTTTAAATTTAAAAAAAATTTCTTTATTTTTTATTTTATTTTAAATTTAAAAATTTTTTTATTTATTTTTGTTTTAAATTATTATGTTTTTAAAATTTTATTTGTTTATTTTTTTTAATTTCTTTTATTTTTCTTTTAAATTTTTGTATATTTTTTTTATTTTATTTTTTTTTATATTTTAAAATATTTTTACTTTAATTTTTTTTATTTTTTTTAAAAAAAATTTTAAAACAAATTGTTTTAATTTTTTAAGAATTTTTTAATTTTTTTTTAAATTTTTATTTTTCTTTTAAATTTTTGTTTTTTTTTATTTAAATTTTTTTTTATTTTTAAAATTTTTTTATTTTAATTTTTTTTAATTTTTTTAAAAAAAATTTTGAAAATTCTTTAAAATTTTTTTGAAAATTTTTTAAAATTTTTTTTATATTTTTTTTAAATTTTTGTATATTTTTTTATTTAAATTTTTTTATATTTTAAAATATTTTTTTATTTTTTTAATTTTTTTAAAAAAAATTTTGAAAATTTTTTGAAAATTTTTAAATTTTTTTTTTAAATTAAAAAAAAATTTTTTTTGTAATTTTTTAAATTTTTTTTTAAATTTTTATTTAACTTTTTTTTATTTTTTTTAATTTTTAAAAAAAAAATTTCAAATTATTTAAAATTTTTAAAAATTTTTTTAAAAATTTTTTTATATTTTTTATTTAATTTTTTTTAATTTTATTTTACTTTTTTTATTTTTTTTTAATTTTTTAAAATTTTTTAAATTTTTTTAAAAATTTTTTAAAATTTTTTTTAACAATTTTTAAATTTTTTTTTAATTTTTATTTTTCTTCTATTTTACTTTTTTAATTTTTTAAAATTTTAATTTTTTTTTAATTTTCTTATAATTTTTTTTTAATTTTCTTATAATTTTTTTTTTAATTTTTTAAATTTTTTAAATTTTTTTTTTAAATTTTTAAATTTTTTTTTCAATTTTTTTAAAAAATTTTATTTAATTTTTTAAAATTTAAAATTTTTTTAAAATTTTTTTTTATATTTAATTTTTTTTTCAATTTTTTAAAAAAAATTTAAATTTTTTTTCAAATTATTTAAAATTTTTTAAATTTTTTTTAAATTTTTTTAAAAAATTTAAAAAATTTTTTTTAAAATTTTTTTAAAATTTATTTTAAAAAATTTGTTTTAATTTCTTAACAATTTTTAAATTTTTTTTAAAATTTTATATTTGTTTTATTTTACTTTTTAAATTTTTTAAAAAATTTTATGTTTTTTTAATTTTCTTATAAATTTTTTATTTTTTTTAATTTTTAAAATTTTTTAAAATTTTTTTTAAATTTTTTTGAAAATTTTTTAAAAATTTTTTGAAAATTTTTTAAAAATTTTTTGAAATTTTTTAGATTTTTTTTAAAGTTTTATTTCTTTAATTTTTTAAAAAAAAAATTTGAAAATTTTTAAATTTTTTTTTTAATTTTTGAAATTTTTTTTTTAATTTTTTTATATTTTTTACAATTTTTTTAAAAAATTTTTTATATTGTTTAAATTTAAAAAAAATTTCTTTATATTTTATTTTATTTTAAATTTAAAAAATTTTTTATTTATTTTTGTTTTAAATTATTATGTTTTTAAAATTTTATTTGTTTATTTTTTTTAATTTCTTTTATTTTTCTTTTAAATTTTTGTATATTTTTTTTTATTTTAAATTTTTTTTATTTTTTTTATAATTTTTTTTGAAAATTTAAAAAAAAATTTTTTTAATTTTTTAAAATTTTTTTAAAAATTTTTATTTAACTTTTTTATTTTTTTTAATTTTTTAAAAAAAAAATTGAAAATTTTTTAAAATTATTTTGAAAATATTTTAAAATTTTTTGAAAATTTTAAAAAAAAATTTTTTAATTTTTTTATATTTTTTAATTTTTTTAAATTTTATTTAATTTTTAAATTTTTTTTAAAATTTAAAATTTTTTTTTATTTTTTTTTAATTTTTTACAAATTTTTTTTAAATTTTTTTATATTTTTAAATTTAAAAAAAATTTCTTTATTTTTTATTTTATTTTAAATTTAAAATTTTTTTTATTTATTTTTGTTTTAAATTATTATGTTTTTAAAATTTTATTTGTTTATTTTTTTTAATTTCTTTTATTTTTCTTTTAAATTTTTGTATATTTTTTTTTATTTTAAATTTTTTTATATTTTAAATTTTTTTATTTTTTTTTAATTTTTTTTGAAAATTTAAAAATTTTTTTTTATATTTTTTTTAAATTTTTTTAAAAATTTTTATTTAACTTTTTTATTTTTTTTTAATTTTTTAAATTTTTAAATTTTTTAAAAATTTTTTTTAATTTTTTAAATTTTTTAAAATTTTTTAAAATTTTTTTGAAAATTTAAAAAAAAAATTTTTTTAATTTTTTAAAATTTTTTTTAAAATTTTTATTTAACTTTTTTATTTTTTTTAATTTTTTAAAATTTTTTTGAAAATTTTTTAAAATTTTTTTTAAAAATTTTTAAATTTTTTTTTTTAATTTTTATTTTTCTTCTATTTTACTTTTTTAATTTTTTAAAATTTTAATTTTTTTTTAATTTTTTAAAATTTTATTTTTTTTTTAATTTTCTTATAATTTTTTTTTAATTTTCTTATAATTCTTTTTTAATTTTTTAAATTTTTTAAATTTTTTAATTTTTTTTTCAATTTTTTTAAAAATTTTTATTTAATTTTTTAAAATTTAAAATTTTTTTTAAAATTTTTTTTTATATTTAATTTTTTTTTCAATTTTTTTAAAAAAATTTAAATTTTTTTTCAAATTATTTAAAATTTTTAAAATTTTTTTAAAATTTTTTTAAAAAATTTTTAAAATTTTTTTTTAAATTTTTTTAAATTTTATTTTAAAAAATTTGTTTTAATTTCTTAACAATTTTTAAATTTTTTTTTTTAAATTTTATATTTGTTTTATTTTACTTTTTAAATTTTTTTAAAAATTTTATGTTTTTTTTAATTTTCTTATAAATTTTTTATTTTTTTTAATTTTTAAAATTTTTTAAATTTTTTTTAACTTTTTAAAATTTTTAAAAATTTTTTTAAAATTTTTTTGAAAATTTTTTAAAATTTTTTGAAAATTTTTTAAAATTTTTTTTAAATTTTATAAAATTTTTTTTAAAATTTTTATTTTTTTAACTTTTTTAAAAAAAAATTTGAAAATTTTTTTAAATTTTTTTGAAAAATTTTCAAATTTTTTTTAAATTTTTTTATATTTTTTACAATTTTTTTTTAAATTTTTTAATATTTTTTAAATTTAAAGAAAATTTCTTTATTTTTTATTTTATTTTAATTTAAAAAAAATTATTTATTTTTGTTTTAAATTATTATTTTTTTAAATTTTTATTTGTTTATTTTTTTTAATTTCTTTTATTTTTCTTTTAAATTTTTGTATATTTTTTTTATTTTATTTTTTTTTTATATTTTAAAATTTTTTTACTTTAATTTTTTTTATTCTTTTTAAAAAAAATTTTAAAACAAATTGTTTTAATTTTTTAAGAATTTTTTAATTTTTTTTTAAATTTTTATTTTTCTTTTAAATTTTTGTTTTTTTTTATTTAATTTTTTTTTTATTTTTAAAATTTTTTTATTTTAATTTTTTTTATTTTTTTTAAAAAAAATTTTGAAAATTCTTTAAAATTTTTTTGAAAATTTTTTAAAATTTTTTAAAATTTTTTTTATATTTTTTTAAAATTTTTGTATATTTTTTTATTTAAATTTTTTTATATTTTAAAATTTTTTTATTTTTTTAATTTTTTTAAAAAAAATTTTGAAAATTTTTTGAAAATTTTTAAATTTTTTTTTTAAATTAAAAAAAAATTTTTTTTGTAATTTTTTAAATTTTTTTTTAAATTTTTATTTAACTTTTTTTTATTTTTTTTAATTTTTAAAAAAAAAATTTCAAATTATTTAAAATTTTTAAAAATTTTTTTAAAAATTTTTTTATATTTTTTATTTAATTTTTTTTAATTTTATTTTACTTTTTTTATTTTTTTTTAATTTTTTAAAATTTTTTAAATTTTTTTAAAAATTTTTTAAAATTTTTTTTAAAAATTTTTAAAATTTTTTTTTAATTTTTATTTTTCTTCTATTTTACTTTTTTAATTTTTTAAAATTTTAATTTTTTTTTAATTTTCTTATAATTTTTTTTTAATTTTCTTATAATTTTTTTTTTAATTTTTTAAATTTTTTAAATTTTTTTTTTAAATTTTTAAATTTTTTTTTCAATTTTTTTAAAAAATTTTATTTAATTTTTTAAAATTTAAAATTTTTTTTAAAATTTTTTTTTATATTTAATTTTTTTTTCAATTTTTTAAAAAAAATTTAAATTTTTTTTCAAATTATTTAAAATTTTTTAAATTTTTTTTAAATTTTTTTAAAAAATTTAAAAAATTTTTTTTAAAATTTTTTTAAAATTTATTTTAAAAAATTTGTTTTAATTTCTTAACAATTTTTAAATTTTTTTTTAAAATTTTATATTTGTTTTATTTTACTTTTTAAATTTTTTAAAAAATTTTATGTTTTTTTAATTTTCTTATAAATTTTTTATTTTTTTTAATTTTTAAAATTTTTTAAAATTTTTTTAAAATTTTTTTGAAAATTTTTTAAAAATTTTTTGAAAATTTTTTAAAAATTTTTTGAAATTTTTTAGATTTTTTTTAAAGTTTTATTTCTTTAATTTTTTAAAAAAAAAATTTGAAAATTTTTAAATTTTTTTTTTAATTTTTGAAATTTTTTTTTTAATTTTTTTATATTTTTTACAATTTTTTTAAAAAATTTTTTATATTGTTTAAATTTAAAAAAAATTTCTTTATATTTTATTTTATTTTAAATTTAAAAAATTTTTTATTTATTTTTGTTTTAAATTATTATGTTTTTAAAATTTTATTTGTTTATTTTTTTTAATTTCTTTTAAATTTTTGTATATTTTTTTTTATTTTAAATTTTTTTTATTTTTTTTATAATTTTTTTTGAAAATTTAAAAAAAAATTTTTTTAATTTTTTAAAATTTTTTTAAAAATTTTTATTTAACTTTTTTATTTTTTTAATTTTTTAAAAAAAAAATTGAAAATTTTTTAAAATTATTTTGAAAATATTTTAAAATTTTTTGAAAATTTTTAAAAAAATTTTTTTAATTTTTTTATATTTTTTAATTTTTTTAAATTTTATTTAATTTTTAAATTTTTTTTAAAATTTAAAATTTTTTTTTTATTTTTTTTTAATTTTTTACAAATTTTTTTAAAATTTTTTTATATTTTTAAATTTAAAAAAAATTTCTTTATTTTTTATTTTATTTTAAATTTAAAATTTTTTTTATTTATTTTTGTTTTAAATTATTATGTTTTTAAAATTTTATTTGTTTATTTTTTTTAATTTCTTTTATTTTTCTTTTAAATTTTTGTATATTTTTTTTTATTTTAAATTTTTTTATATTTTAAATTTTTTTATTTTTTTTTAATTTTTTTTGAAAATTTAAAAATTTTTTTTTATATTTTTTTTAAATTTTTTAAAAAATTTTTATTTAACTTTTTTATTTTTTTTTAATTTTTTAAATTTTTAAATTTTTTAAAAATTTTTTTTAATTTTTTAAATTTTTTAAAATTTTTTAAAATTTTTTTGAAAATTTAAAAAAAAAATTTTTTTAATTTTTTAAAATTTTTTTTAAAATTTTTATTTAACTTTTTTATTTTTTTTAATTTTTTAAAATTTTTTTGAAAATTTTTTAAAATTTTTTTAATTTCTTTTATTTTTCTTTTAAATTTTTGTATATTTTTTTTTATTTTAAATTTTTTTATATTTTAAATTTTTTTATTTTTTTTTAATTTTTTTTGAAAATTTAAAAATTTTTTTTTATATTTTTTTTAAATTTTTTTAAAAATTTTTATTTAACTTTTTTATTTTTTTTTAATTTTTTAAATTTTTAAATTTTTTAAAAATTTTTTTTAATTTTTTAAATTTTTTAAAATTTTTTAAAATTTTTTTGAAAATTTAAAAAAAAAAATTTTTTAATTTTTTAAAATTTTTTTTAAAATTTTTATTTAATTTTTTAAAATTTAAAATTTTTTTTAAAATTTTTTTTTATATTTAATTTTTTTTTCAATTTTTTTAAAAAAATTTAAATTTTTTTTCAAATTATTTAAAATTTTTAAAATTTTTTTAAATTTTTTTTAAAAAATTTTAAAAATTTTTTTTTAAATTTTTTTAAATTTTATTTTAAAAAATTTGTTTTAATTTCTTAACAATTTTTAAATTTTTTTTTTTAAATTTTATATTTGTTTTATTTTACTTTTTAAATTTTTTTAAAAATTTTATGTTTTTTTTAATTTTCTTATAAATTTTTTATTTTTTTTTAATTTTTAAAATTTTTTAAATTTTTTTTAACTTTTTAAAATTTTTAAAAATTTTTTTAAAATTTTTTTGAAAATTTTTTAAAAATTTTTTGAAAATTTTTTAAAATTTTTTTTAAATTTTATAAAATTTTTTTTAAAATTTTTATTTTTTTAACTTTTTTAAAAAAAAATTTGAAAATTTTTTTAAATTTTTTTGAAAAATTTTGAAATTTTTTTTAAATTTTTTTATATTTTTTACAATTTTTTTTTAAATTTTTTAATATTTTTTAAATTTAAAGAAAATTTCTTTATTTTTTATTTTATTTTAATTTAAAAAAAATTATTTATTTTTGTTTTAAATTATTATTTTTTTAAATTTTTATTTGTTTATTTTTTTTAATTTCTTTTATTTTTCTTTTAAATTTTTGTATATTTTTTTTATTTTATTTTTTTTTATATTTTAAAATTTTTTTACTTTAATTTTTTTTATTTTTTTTAAAAAAAATTTTAAAACAAATTGTTTTAATTTTTTAAGAATTTTTTAATTTTTTTTTAAATTTTTATTTTTCTTTTAAATTTTTGTTTTTTTTTATTTAATTTTTTTTTTTATTTTTAAAATTTTTTTATTTTAATTTTTTTTATTTTTTTTAAAAAAAATTTTGAAAATTCTTTAAAATTTTTTTGAAAATTTTTTAAAATTTTTTAAAATTTTTTTTATATTTTTTTAAAATTTTTGTATATTTTTTTATTTAAATTTTTTTATATTTTAAAATTTTTTTATTTTTTTAATTTTTTTAAAAAAAATTTTGAAAATTTTTTGAAAATTTTTAAATTTTTTTTTTAAATTAAAAAAAAATTTTTTTTGTAATTTTTTAAATTTTTTTTTAAATTTTTATTTAACTTTTTTTTATTTTTTTTAATTTTTAAAAAAAAATTTCAAATTATTTAAAATTTTTAAAAATTTTTTTAAAAATTTTTTTATATTTTTTATTTAATTTTTTTAATTTTATTTTACTTTTTTTATTTTTTTTAATTTTTTAAAATTTTTTAAATTTTTTTAAAAATTTTTTAAAATTTTTTTTAAAAAATTTTAAAATTTTTTTTTAATTTTTATTTTTCTTCTATTTTACTTTTTTAATTTTTTAAAATTTTAATTTTTTTTTAATTTTCTTATAATTTTTTTTTAATTTTCTTATAATTTTTTTTTTAATTTTTTAAATTTTTTAATTTTTTTTTTTAAATTTTTAAATTTTTTTTTTCAATTTTTTTAAAAAATTTTATTTAATTTTTTAAAATTTAAAATTTTTTTTAAAATTTTTTTTTATATTTAATTTTTTTTTCAATTTTTTAAAAAAAATTTAAATTTTTTTTCAAATTATTTAAAATTTTTAAAATTTTTTTTAAATTTTTTTAAAAAATTTAAAAAATTTTTTTTTAAATTTTTTTAAAATTTATTTTAAAAAATTTGTTTTAATTTCTTAACAATTTTTAAATTTTTTTTTAAAATTTTATATTTGTTTTATTTTACTTTTTAAATTTTTTAAAAAATTTTATGTTTTTTTAATTTTCTTATAAATTTTTTATTTTTTTTAATTTTTAAAATTTTTTAAAATTTTTTTAAAATTTTTTTGAAAATTTTTTAAAAATTTTTTGAAAATTTTTTAAAAATTTTTTGAAATTTTTTAGATTTTTTTTAAAGTTTTATTTCTTTAATTTTTTTAAAAAAAAATTTGAAAATTTTTAAATTTTTTTTTTAATTTTTGAAATTTTTTTTTTAATTTTTTTATATTTTTTACAATTTTTTTAAAAATTTTTTTATATTGTTTAAATTTAAAAAAAAATTTCTTTATATTTTATTTTATTTTAAATTTAAAAAATTTTTTATTTATTTTTGTTTTAAATTATTATGTTTTTAAAATTTTATTTGTTTATTTTTTTTAATTTCTTTTATTTTTCTTTTAAATTTTTGTATATTTTTTTTTATTTTTTTTATAATTTTTTTTGAAAATTTAAAAAAAAATTTTTTAATTTTTTTAAATTTTTTTAAAAATTTTTATTTAACTTTTTTATTTTTTTTAATTTTTTAAAAAAAAAATTGAAAATTTTTTAAAATTATTTTGAAAATATTTTAAAATTTTTTGAAAATTTTTAAAAAAAATTTTTTAATTTTTTTATATTTTTTAATTTTTTTAAATTTTATTTAATTTTTAAATTTTTTTTAAAATTTAAAATTTTTTTTATTTTTTTTAAATTTTTTACAAATTTTTTTAAAATTTTTTTATATTTTTAAATTTAAAAAAAATTTCTTTATTTTTTATTTTATTTTAAATTTAAAATTTTTTTTATTTATTTTTGTTTTAAATTATTATGTTTTTAAAATTTTATTTGTTTATTTTTTTTAATTTCTTTTATTTTTCTTTTAAATTTTTGTATATTTTTTTTTATTTTAAATTTTTTTATATTTTAAATTTTTTTATTTTTTTTTAATTTTTTTTGAAAATTTAAAAATTTTTTTTATATTTTTTTTAAATTTTTTTAAAAATTTTTATTTAACTTTTTTATTTTTTTTTAATTTTTTAAATTTTTAAATTTTTTAAAAAATTTTTTAATTTTTTAAATTTTTTAAAATTTTTTAAAATTTTTTTGAAAATTTAAAAAAATTTTTTTTTAATTTTTTAAAATTTTTTTTAAAATTTTTATTTAACTTTTTTATTTTTTTTAATTTTTTAAAATTTTTTTGAAAATTTTTTAAAATTTTTTTTAAAAATTTTAAAAATTTTTTTTTAATTTTTATTTTTCTTCTATTTTACTTTTTTAATTTTTTAAAATTTTAATTTTTTTTTAATTTTCTTATAATTTTTTTTTAATTTTCTTATAATTTTTTTTTAATTTTTTAAATTTTTTAAATTTTTTAATTTTTTTTTCAATTTTTTAAAAATTTTTATTTAATTTTTTAAAATTTAAAATTTTTTTAAAATTTTTTTTTATATTTAATTTTTTTCAATTTTTTAAAAAAAATTTAAATTTTTTTTCAAATTATTTAAAATTTTTTAAATTTTTTTAAAATTTTTTTAAAAAATTTTTAAAATTTTTTTTTAAATTTTTTTAAATTTTATTTTAAAAAATTTGTTTTAATTTCTTAACAATTTTTAAATTTTTTTTTTAAATTTTATATTTGTTTTATTTTACTTTTTAAATTTTTTTAAAATTTTATGTTTTTTTTAATTTTCTTATAGATTTTTTTTAACTTTTAAAATTTTTAAAATTTTTTTAAAATTTTTTTGAAATTTTTTAAAAATTTTTTGAAAATTTTTAAAATTTTTTTTAAATTTTATAAAATTTTTTTTAAATTTTTATTTTTTTAACTTTTTAAAAAAAATTTGAAAATTTTTTTAAATTTTTTTGAAAAATTTTGAAATTTTTTTTAAATTTTTTTATATTTTTTACAATTTTTTTTTAAATTTTTTAATATTTTTTAAATTTAAAGAAAATTTCTTTATTTTTTATTTTATTTTAATTTAAAAAAAATTATTTATTTTTGTTTTAAATTATTATTTTTTTAAATTTTTATTTGTTTATTTTTTTAATTTCTTTTATTTTTCTTTTAAATTTTTGTATATTTTTTTTTATTTTATTTTTTTTTTATATTTTAAAATTTTTTTACTTTAATTTTTTTTATTCTTTTTAAAAAAAATTTTAAAACAAATTGTTTTAATTTTTTAAGAATTTTTTAATTTTTTTTAAATTTTTATTTTTCTTTTAAATTTTTGTTTTTTTTTATTTAATTTTTTTTTTATTTTAAAATTTTTTTATTTTAATTTTTTTTATTTTTTTTAAAAAAAATTTTGAAAATTCTTTAAAATTTTTTTGAAAATTTTTTAAAATTTTTTAAAATTTTTTTTATATTTTTTTAAAATTTTTGTATATTTTTTTATTTAAATTTTTTATATTTTAAAATTTTTTTATTTTTTTAATTTTTTTAAAAAAAATTTTGAAAATTTTTTGAAAATTTTAAATTTTTTTTTTAAATTAAAAAAAAATTTTTTTTGTAATTTTTTAAATTTTTTTTTAAATTTTTATTTAACTTTTTTTTATTTTTTTAATTTTAAAAAAAAAATTTCAAATTATTTAAAATTTTTAAAAATTTTTTTAAAAATTTTTTTATATTTTTTATTTAATTTTTTTTAATTTTATTTTACTTTTTTTATTTTTTTTTAATTTTTAAAATTTTTTAAATTTTTTTAAAAATTTTTTAAAATTTTTTTTAAAAATTTTTAAAATTTTTTTTTAATTTTTATTTTTCTTCTATTTTACTTTTTTAATTTTTTAAAATTTTAATTTTTTTTAATTTTCTTATAATTTTTTTTTAATTTTCTTATAATTTTTTTTTTAATTTTTTAAATTTTTTAAATTTTTTTTTAAATTTTTAAATTTTTTTTTCAATTTTTTAAAAAATTTTATTTAATTTTTTAAAATTTAAATTTTTTTTAAAATTTTTTTTTATATTTAATTTTTTTTCAATTTTTTAAAAAAAATTTAAATTTTTTTTCAAATTATTTAAAATTTTTTAAATTTTTTTTAAATTTTTTAAAAAAATTTAAAAAATTTTTTTTAAAATTTTTTTAAAATTTATTTTAAAAATTTGTTTTAATTTCTTAACAATTTTTAAATTTTTTTTTAAAATTTTATATTTGTTTTATTTTACTTTTTAAATTTTTTAAAAAATTTTAAGTTTTTTTAATTTTCTTATAAATTTTTTATTTTTTTTAATTTTTAAAATTTTTTAAAATTTTTTTAAAATTTTTTTGAAATTTTTTAAAAATTTTTGAAAATTTTTAAAAATTTTTTGAAATTTTTTAGATTTTTTTTAAAGTTTTATTTCTTTAATTTTTAAAAAAAAAATTTGAAAATTTTTAAATTTTTTTTTTAATTTTTGAAATTTTTTTTTTAATTTTTTATATTTTTACAATTTTTTTAAAAAATTTTTTATATTGTTTAAATTTAAAAAAAAATTTCTTTATATTTTATTTTATTTTAAATTTAAAAAATTTTTTATTTATTTTTGTTTTAAATTATTATGTTTTTAAAATTTTATTTGTTTATTTTTTTAATTTCTTTTAAATTTTTGTATATTTTTTTTTATTTTAAATTTTTTTTATTTTTTTTATAATTTTTTTGAAAATTTAAAAAAAATTTTTTTAATTTTTTAAAATTTTTTTAAAAATTTTTATTTAACTTTTTTATTTTTTTAATTTTTTAAAAAAAAAATTGAAAATTTTTTAAAATTATTTTGAAAATATTTTAAAATTTTTTGAAAATTTTTAAAAAAATTTTTTTAATTTTTTTATATTTTTTAATTTTTTTAAATTTTATTTAATTTTTAAATTTTTTTAAAATTTAAAATTTTTTTTTTATTTTTTTTTAATTTTTTACAAATTTTTTTAAAATTTTTTTATATTTTTAAATTTAAAAAAAATTTCTTTATTTTTTATTTTATTTTAAATTTAAAATTTTTTTTATTTATTTTTGTTTTAAATTATTATGTTTTAAAATTTTATTTGTTTATTTTTTTTAATTTCTTTTATTTTTCTTTTAAATTTTTGTATATTTTTTTTTATTTTAAATTTTTTTATATTTTAAATTTTTTTATTTTTTTTTAATTTTTTTTGAAAATTTAAAATTTTTTTTATATTTTTTTTAAATTTTTTAAAAAATTTTTATTTAACTTTTTTATTTTTTTTAATTTTTTAAATTTTAAATTTTTTAAAATTTTTTTTAATTTTTTAAATTTTTTAAAATTTTTTAAAATTTTTTTGAAAATTTAAAAAAAAATTTTTTTAATTTTTTAAAATTTTTTTTAAAATTTTATTTAACTTTTTTATTTTTTTTAATTTTTTAAATTTTTTGAAAATTTTTTAAAATTTTTTTAATTTCTTTTATTTTTCTTTTAAATTTTTGTATATTTTTTTTATTTTAAATTTTTTTATATTTTAAATTTTTTTATTTTTTTTTAATTTTTTTGAAAATTTAAAAATTTTTTTTTATATTTTTTTTAAATTTTTTTAAAAATTTTTATTTAACTTTTTTATTTTTTTTTAATTTTTTAAATTTTTAAATTTTTTAAAAATTTTTTTTAATTTTTTAAATTTTTTAAAATTTTTTAAAATTTTTTTTGAAAATTTAAAAAAAAAAATTTTTTAATTTTTTAAAATTTTTTTTAAAATTTTTATTTAATTTTTTAAAATTTAAAATTTTTTTTAAAATTTTTTTTTATATTTAATTTTTTTTTCAATTTTTTTAAAAAAATTTAAATTTTTTTTCAAATTATTTAAAATTTTTAAAATTTTTTTAAATTTTTTTTAAAAAATTT
>NW_027487211.1:0-16888 GCF_050908995.1 Andrena cerasifolii | reverse complement strand
AATTTTTTAAAATTTTTTTTTAAATTTTAAATTCTTTTTAATTTTTTTTAAAAATATAATTTTTTTATTTCAAAAAATGTTTTTTAATTTTTTAATTTTTCAATTTTTTAAATTTTTTTTTAAATTTTCTTATAATTTTTTTTAATTTTTAAAATTTTTCAAAATTTTTTAAAAAATTTCTTTGCTCTATTTTTATTTAATTTTTAAAAAATTAAAAAATTTTTTTTAAATTTGTTTCAATTTTTTAAGAAAATTAAAAAAAATTTATTTATTTTTTAATTTTTTCTATATTTTTTAATTTTTAATTTTTTAATTTTTAAATTTTTTTTAAATTATTTTATATTTTTAATTTTTTAAATTTTTAAATTTTTTAATTTTAAATTTTTTTAATTTTTAATTTTTTTTTTTAATTTTTAAATTTTTTTTTAATTTTAAAATTTTATTTTTTATTTTTAAAATTTTTTTTTATTTTTTTTAATCTTTGAAAATTTTTCTAAATTTTTTTAAATTTCTTTAAAAGTATTATTTTTTTATTTAAAAAATGTTTTTAATTTTTTAATTTTTTTAATTTTTATTTTTCTTTTTTTTAATTTTTTTTTAATTTTTTTTAAATTTTTAAAATTTTTTTAAATTTTTTTTTTTAAAATTATGATTTTTTTATTTCAAAAAATGGTTTTTAATTTTTTAATTTTTTTCTTTTATTTTAATATTTTTATTTTTTTAATTTTTTAAATTTTTTTTAAATTTGCTTATAATTTTTTTAATTTTTAAAATTTTTAAATTTTTTTTATTTTTTTAATTTTTTTAAAAGTATAATTTTTTATTTCAAAATTGTTTTTTAAATTTTTTTTAATTTTTTTTTAATTTTTAAAAAAAAAATTTTTAAATTTTTATTTTAATTTTTTTTTAATTTTAAATTTTTTTTTATTTTTTTTAAAATTATTTATATTTTTTAATTTTTAAATTTTTTTTTAATTTTTAAAATTTTTTTTTAATTTTAAATTTTTTTTTAATTTTAAAAAAAAATTTAAATTTTGATTTTATTTTTTTTTAATTTTTAAATTTTTTTTTAATTTTTTAAAATTTTCTTAAAACTTTTTTTTAATTTTTAAACAAATTTTTTTAATTTTTTTAAATTTTTTTTTAAATTTTTAAATTCTTTTTAATTTTTTTTTAAAAATATAATTTTTTTATTTCAAAAATGTTTTTTAATTTTTTTAATTTTTTCAATTTTTTAAATTTTTTTTTAAATTTTCTTATAATTTTTTTTAATTTTTAAAATTTTTCAAAATTTTTTAAAAAATTTCTTTGCTCTATTTTTATTTAATTTTTTAAAAATTAAAAAAATTTTTTTTTAAATTTGTTTCAATTTTTTAAGAAAATTAAAAAAAATTTATTTATTTTTTAATTTTTTTCTATATTTTTTAATTTTTTTAATTTTTTTAATTTTTAAATTTTTTTTAAAATTATTTATATTTTTAATTTTTAAATTTTTAAAATTTTTTAATTTTTAAATTTTTTTTTAATTTTAATTTTTTTTTAATTTTTAAATTTTTTTTAATTTTAAAATTTTATTTTTTATTTTTAAAATTTTTTTTATTTTTTTTAATCTTTGAAAATTTTTCTAAATTTTTTTTTAATTTATTTAAAAGTATTATTTTTTATTTCAAAAAAGTTTTTTAATTTTTGAAAATTTTTCTAATTTTTTTTTAATTTTTTAAAAGTATTATTTTTTTATTTCAAAAATGTTTTTAATTTTTTTTTCAATTTTTTCAAATTTTTAAATTTTTTTAAAAATTTTCTTATAATTTTTTTTTAATTTTTAAAATTATTTTAAAAAATTTTTTAAAATTTTTTTTTAATTTTAAAGAAAAATTTTAAATTTTGATTTTAATTTTTTTTTAATTTTTAAATTTTTTTTTGATTTTTGAAAATTTTCTTAAAACTTTATTTTTAATTTTTTAAACAAATTTTTTTAAATTTTTTTTTAAATTTTTAAATTCTTTTTAATTTTTTTTAAAAATATAATTTTTTTATTTCAAAAAATGTTTTTTTAATTTTTTTAATTTTTTCAATTTTTTCAATTTTTTTAAAAATTTTCTTATAATTTTTTTTAATTTTTAAAATTTTTTTAAATTTTTTTTTAATTTTTTAAAATTTTTAAAAATTTTTTAAAAAATTTCTTTGCTCTATTTTTATTTAATTTTTTAAAAAATTAAAAAAAAAATTTTAAATTTGTTTCAATTTTTTAAGAAAATTAAAAAAAATTTATTTATTTTTTAATTTTTTTCTTTTATTTTAATTTTTAAATTTTTTTAATATTTTTAATTTTTAAAATTTTTTCAATTTTTTTTTAAATTTTCGTATAATTTTTTTTAATTTTTAAAATTTTTTAAAAATTTTTTTTTAAATTTGTTTCAATTTTTTAACAAAATTAAAAAAAATTATTTATTTTTAAATTTTTTTTTAATTTTTTTAATTTTTAAAATTTTGTTTTAAATTTTAAATTTTTTTTTAATTTTTAAAAATTTTTTTTAATTTTAAAATTTTTTTTTTATTTTTAAAATTTTTTTTTATTTTTTTTAATCTTTGAAAATTTTTCTAAATTTTTTTTTGATTTATTTAAAAGTATTATTTTTTTATTTCAAAAAAGTTTTTTAATTCTTGAAAATTTTTCTAATTTTTTTTTTAATTTTTTTAAAAGTATTATTTTTTTATTTCAAAAATGTTTCTTAATTTTTTTTTAATTTTTTCAAATTTTTAAATTTTTTTAAAAAATTTTCTTATACTTTTTTTTTAATTTTTAAAATTTTTTTAAAAATTTTTTAAAATTTTTTTTTAATTTTAAAAAAAAAATTTTAATTTTGATTTTAATTTTTTTTAATTTTTAATTTTTTTTTTTAATTTTTGAAAATTTTCTTAAAAATTTTTTTTTAATTTTTAAAATTTTTTTTTATTTTTTTTTAATCTTTGAAAATTTTTCTAAATTTTTTTTTTAATTTATTTAAAAGTATTATTTTTTTATTTCAAAAATGTTTTTTAATTTTTTAAATTTTTTTTAATTTTTATTTTTCTTTTTTTTAATTTTTTTTTAATTTTTAAAATTTTCTTAAAACTTTTTTTTTAATTTTTTAAACAAAATTTTTTAATTTTTTTTAAATTTTCTTATAATTTTTTTTAATTTTTAAATTTTTTTTAAAATTTTTTTTTAAATTTTTTAAAATTTTTTTTAATTTTTTAAAAATTTTCTTTGCTTTGTTTATATTTAAATTTTTTAAAATTTAAAAAAAAAAATTTTTAAATTTGTTTCAATTTTTTAACAAAATTAAAAAAATGATTTATTTTTAAATTTTTTTTCTATATTTTTTAATTTTTTTAATTTTTTTAATTTTTAAATTTTTTTTTAAATTATTTATATTTTCAATTTTTTAAATTTTTTAATTTTTTTTAATATTTTAAAATTTTTTAATTTTTTTAATTTTTTAAATTTTTTTTTAATTTTTAAATTTTTTTTTAATTTTTAAAAATTTTTTTTAATTTTAAAATTTTTTTTTTATTTTTAAAATTTTTTTTTATTTTTTTTAATCTTTGAAAATTTTTCTAAATTTTTTTTGATTTATTTAAAAGTATTTTTTTATTTCAAAAAAGTTTTTTAATTCTTGAAAATTTTTCTAAATTTTTTTTTAATTTTTTTAAAAGTATTATTTTTTTATTTCAAAAATGTTTTTTAATTTTTTTTAATTTTTTCAAATTTTTAAATTTTTTTAAAAAATTTTCTTATACTTTTTTTTTTAATTTTTAAAATTTTTTTAAAAATTTTTTAAAATTTTTTTTTTAATTTTAAAAAAAATTTAAATTTTGATTTTAATTTTTTTTTAATTTTTAAATTTTTTTTTAATTTTTAAAATTTTTTTTATTTTTTTTTAATCTTTGAAAATTTTTCTAAATTTTTTTTAGTTTATTTAAAAGTATTATTTTTTATTTCAAAAATGTTTTTTAATTTTTAAATTTTTTTTTAATTTTTAAAATTTTCTTAAAACTTTTTTTTAATTTTTTAAACAAAATTTTTTAATTTTTTTAAATTTTTTTAAATTTTTTATTAAAATTATAATTTTTTTATTTAAAAATTTTTTTTTTAATTTTTTTAAAATTTTTTTCTTTTATTTTAATTTTTTTCATTTTTTTAATTTTTTCAATTTTTTCATTTTTTTTTTAAATTTTCGAATAATTTTTTTTAATTTTAAAATTTTTAAAAAAAATTTTTTTTTAATTTTTTTAAAATTTTTTTCTTTTATTTTAATTTTTTTCATTTTTTTAATTTTTTCAATTTTTTCATTTTTTTTTAAATTTTCGTATAATTTTTTTTAATTTTTAAAATTTAAAAAAAATTTTTTTTTAATTTTTTTTCTATATTTTTTAATTTTTTTAATTTTTTTAATTTTTAAATTTTTTTATTTTTTTTTTAATTTTTGAAAATTTTTCTAAATTTTTTTTAAATTTTTTTAAATGTATTATTTTTTTATTTCAAAAATGTTTTTTAATTTTTTTTTAATTTTTTCAAATTTATAAATTTTTTTTTTAAATTTTCTTATAATTTTTTTTTTAATCTTTGAAAATTTTTCTAAATTTTTTTTAAATTTCTTTAAAAGTATTATTTTTTTATTTAAAAAATGTTTTTTAATTTTTTAATTTTTTTTAATTTTTATTTTTCTTTTTTTTAATTTTTTTTTAATTTTTTTTAAATTTTTAAAATTTTTTTAAATTTTTTTTTTTAAAATTATGATTTTTTTATTTCAAAAAATGGTTTTTAATTTTTTTTAATTTTTTTTCTTTTATTTTAATATTTTTATTTTTTTTTAATTTTTTAAATTTTTTTTAAATTTGCTTATAATTTTTTTTAATTTTTAAAATTTTTTAAAATTTTTTTTTTATTTTTTTTTAATTTTTTTAAAAGTATAATTTTTTTTATTTCAAAATTGTTTTTTAAATTTATTTTAATTTTTTTTTAATTTTAAATTTTTTTTTATTTTTTTTTTAAATTATTTATATTTTTTAATTTTAAAATTTTTTTTTAATTTTTAAAATTTTTTTTTAATTTTAAAATTTTTTTTTATTTTTAAATTTTTTTTTTATTTTTTTTAATCTTTGAAAATTTTTCTAAATTTTTTTAAAATTTTTTTAAAAGTATTATTTTTTTATTTCAAAAATGTTTTTTAATTTTTTTTAATTTTTTCAAATTTTTAAATTTTTTTTAAAAAATTTCTTATAATTTTTTTTTAATTTTTAAAATTTTTTTTAAATTTTTTTTTAATTTTAAAAAAAAATTTTAAATTTTGATTTTATTTTTTTTTTTAATTTTTAAATTTTTTTTTAATTTTTTAAACAAATTTTTTAAATTTTTTTAAATTTTTTTTTAAATTTTTAAATTCTTTTTAATTTTTTTTAAAAATATAATTTTTTTATTTCAAAAAATGTTTTTTTAATTTTTTTAATTTTTTCAATTTTTTAATTTTTTTTTTAAATTTTCTTATAATTTTTTTTAATTTTTAAAATTTTTCAAAATTTTTTAAAAAATTTCTTTGCTCTATTTTTATTTAATTTTTTAAAAAATTAAAAAAATTTTTTTTTAAATTTGTTTCAATTTTTTAAGAAAATTAAAAAAAATTTATTTATTTTTTAATTTTTTTCTATATTTTTTAATTTTTTTAATTTTTTTAATTTTTAATTTTTTTTTTAAATTATTTATATTTTTAATTTTTTAAATTTTTAAAATTTTTTTTTAATTTTTAATTTTTTTTTTAATTTTTCAATTTTTTTTTAATTTTAAAATTTTATTTTTTATTTTTTAAATTTTTTTTTATTTTTTTTAATCTTTGAAAATTTTTCTAAATTTTTTTTAATTTATTTAAAAGTATTATTTTTTTATTTCAAAAAAGTTTTTTAATTTTTGAAAATTTTTCTAATTTTTTTTTTAATTTTTTAAAAGTATTATTTTTTTATTTCAAAAATGTTTTTAATTTTTTTTTCAATTTTTTCAAATTTTTAAATTTTTTTTAAAAATTTTCTTATAATTTTTTTTTAATTTTTAAAATTATTTTAAAAAATTTTTTAAAATTTTTTTTTAATTTTAAAGAAAAATTTTAAATTTTGATTTTAATTTTTTTTTAATTTTTAAATTTTTTTTTTAATTTTTGAAAATTTTTTTAAAACTTTTTTTTAATTTTTTAAACAAATTTTTTTAATTTTTTTAATTTTTAAATTTTTTTATTTTTTTTATAATTTTTGAAAATTTTTCTAAATTTTTTTTTAATTTTTTTAAAAGTATTTTTTTTTATTTCAAAAATGTTTTTAATTTTTTTTTATTATTTTTTTAAATTTTTAAATTTTTTTTAAATTTTTTTTAAAATTATAATTTTTTTAATTTTTAAAATTTTTTTATAAATTTTTTTTAAATTTTTTTTTAATTTTAAAGAAAAATTTTAAATTTTGATTTTAATTTTTAAATTTTTTTTTGATTTTTGAAAATTTTCTTAAAACTTTATTTTTAATTTTTTAAACAAATTTTTTTAATTTTTTTAAATTTTTTTTTAAATTTTTAAATTCTTTTTAATTTTTTTTAAAAATATAATTTTTTTATTTCAAAAAATGTTTTTTTAATTTTTTTAATTTTTTCAATTTTTTCAATTTTTTTTAAATTTTCTTATAATTTTTTTTAATTTTTAAAATTTTTTTTTTAATTTTTTAAAATTTTTTAAAATTTTTTAAAAAATTTCTTTGCTCTATTTTTATTTAATTTTTTAAAAAATTAAAAAAAAAAATTTTAAATTTGTTTCAATTTTTTAAGAAAATTAAAAAAAATTTATTTATTTTTTAATTTTTTTCTATATTTTTTAATTTTTTTTCTTTTATTTTAATTTTTAAATTTTTTTAATATTTTTAATTTTTAAAATTTAGAAAAATTTTAAAAATTAAAAAAAAATTTAAAAATTAAAAAAAAATTTTAAAAATTAAAAAAATTAAAAAATTTTAAAATATTAAAAAATATAAATAATTTAAAAAAAAATTTAAAAATTAAAAAAATTAAAAAAATAAAAAAATATAGAAAAAAAATTTAAAAATAAATAATTTTTTTTAATTTTGTTAAAAAATTGAAACAAATTTAAAAAAATTTTTTTTTTAAATTTTTAAAAATTTAAATATAAATAAAGCAAAGAAAATTTTTAAAAAATTAAAGAAAATTTTAAAAAATTTAAAAAAAATTATAAGAAAATTTAAAAAAAAATTAAAAAATTGAAAAAATTAAAAAAATTAAAAGAAAAGAAAAAAATTAAAAAAAATTAAAAACATTTTTTGAAATAAAAAAATTATTATTTTAAAAAAATTTTTAAAAAATTTAAAAAAAATTAAAAAATTTTGTTTAAAAAATTAAAAAAAAATAATAAGAAAATTTAAAAAAAAATTAAAAAATTGAAAAAATTAAAAAAATTAAAAGAAAAGAAAAAAATTTAAAAAAATTAAAAACTTTTTTTGAAATAAAAAAATTATTATTTTAAAAAAAATTTTTAAAAATTTTAAAAAAATTAAAAAATTTTGTTTAAAAAATTAAAAAAAAAGTTTTAAGAAAGTTTTAAAAATTAAAAAAAAAATAAAAAAAAAATTAAAAAAATTAAAAAAAAATTTTTTGAAATAAAAAAATTATATTTTAAAAAAAAATTAAAAAGAATTTAAGAATTTAAAAAAAAAATTAAAAAATTAAAAAAATTGTTTAAAAAATTAAAAAAAAAGTTTTAAGAAAATTTTCAAAAATTAAAAAAAAAATTTAAAAATTAAAAAAAAATTAAAATCAAAATTTAAAATTTTTCTTTAAAATTAAAAAAAAATTTTAAAAAAATTTTAAAAATTAAAAAAAAATTATGAGAAATTTTTTAAAAAAAATTTAAAAATTTGAAAAAATTGAAAAAAAAATTAAAAAACATTTTTGAAATAAAAAAATAATACTTTTAAAAAAATTAAAAAAAAATTAGAAAAATTTTCAAAAATTAAAAAACTTTTTTGAAATAAAAAAATAATACTTTTAAATAAATTAAAAAAAAAATTAGAAAAATTTTCAAAGATTAAAAAAAATAAAAAAAATTTTAAAAATAAAAAATAAAATTTTAAAATTAAAAAAAATTTTAAAAATTAAAAAAAAAGTTTAAAAATTAAAAAAAAATTTTAAAAATTAAAAAAATTTAAAAAATTTAAAAAATTAAAAATATAAATAATTTAAAAAAATTTAAAAATTAAAAAAATTAAAAAAATTAAAAAAATTAAAAAATATAGAAAAAAAATTTAAAAATAAATAATTTTTTTTAATTTTGTTAAAAAATTGAAACAAATTTAAAATTTTTTTTTTTTAAATTTTAAAAAATTTAAATATAAATAAAGCAAAGAAAATTTTTAAAAAATTAAAAAAAATTTTAAAAAATTTAAAAAAAAAATTTAAAAAAAATTTAAAAATTAAAAAAAATTATAAGAAAATTTAAAAAAAATTAAAAAATTTTGTTTAAAAAATTAAAAAAAAAAGTTTTAAGAAAATTTTAAAAATTAAAAAAAATTTAAAAAAAGAAAAATAAAAATTAAAAAAAAATTTAAAAATTAAAAAACATTTTTGAAATAAAAAAATAATACTTTTAAATAAATTAAAAAAAAAATTTAGAAAAATTTTCAAAGATTAAAAAAAAATAAAAAAAAATTTTTAAAATTAAAAAAAAATTTGTAAGAAAATTTTCGAAAATTAAAAAAAAAAATTAAAAATTAAAACAAAATTAAATCAAAATTAAATTTTTTTTTTAATTTTAAAGAAAAATTTTAAATTTTGATTTTAATTTTTAAATTTTTTTTTGATTTTTGAAAATTTTCTTAAAACTTTATTTTTAATTTTTTAAACAAATTTTTTTAATTTTTTTAAATTTTTTTTTAAATTTTTAAATTCTTTTTAATTTTTTTTAAAAATATAATTTTTTTAATTCAAAAAATGTTTTTTTAATTTTTTTAATTTTTTCAATTTTTTCAATTTTTTTTAAAATTTTCTTATAATTTTTTTTAATTTTTAAAATTTTTTTTTTAATTTTTTAAAATTTTTTAAAATTTTTTATAAAATTTCTTTGCTCTATTTTTATTTAATTTTTTAAAAAATTAAAAAAAAAATTTTTAATTTGTTTCAATTTTTTAAGAAAATTAAAAAAAATTTATTTATTTTTTAATTTTTTTCTATATTTTTTAATTTTTTTTCTTTTATTTTAATTTTTAAATTTTTTTTAATATTTTTAATTTTTAAAATTTTTTCAATTTTTTTTTAAATTTTCGTATAATTTTTTTTAATTTTTAAAATTTTTAAAAATTTTTTTTTAAATTTGTTTCAATTTTTTAACAAAATTAAAAAAAATTATTTATTTTTAAATTTTTTTTCTATATTTTTTAATTTTTTTAATTTTTTTAATTTTTAAATTTTTTTTTAAATTATTTATATTTTTTAATATTTTAAATTTTTTAATTTTTTTAATTTTTAAATTTTTTTTTAAATTATTTATATTTTTTAATATTTTAAATTTTTTTAATTTTTTTAATTTTTAAAATTTTTTTTTAATTTTTAAATTTTTTTTTAATTTTTAAAAATTTTTTTTAATTTAAAAAATTTTTTTTTATTTTTAAAATTTTTTTTTATTTTTTTTAATCTTTGAAAATTTTTCTAAATTTTTTTTTGATTTATTTAAAAGTATTATTTTTTTATTTCAAAAAAGTTTTTTAATTCTTGAAAATTTTTCTAAATTTTTTTTTAATTTTTTTAAAAGTATTATTTTTTTATTTCAAAAATGTTTTTTATTTTTTTTTTAATTTTTTCAAATTTTTAAATTTTTTTAAAAAATTTTCTTATACTTTTTTTTTAATTTTTAAAATTTTTTTAAAAAATTTTTAAAATTTTTTTTTAATTTTAAAAAAAAATTTTAATTTTGATTTTAATTTTGTTTTAATTTTTAATTTTTTTTTTTAATTTTCGAAAATTTTCTTAAAATTTTTTTTTTAATTTTTAAAATTTTTTTTTATTTTTTTTTAATCTTTGAAAATTTTTCTAAATTTTTTTTTTAATTTATTTAAAAGTATTATTTTTTTATTTCAAAAATGTTTTTTAATTTTTAAATTTTTTTTTAATTTTTATTTTTCTTTTTTTAAATTTTTTTTAATTTTTAAAATTTTCTTAAAACTTTTTTTTTTAATTTTTTAAACAAAATTTTTTAATTTTTTTTAAATTTTCTTATAATTTTTTTTAATTTTTAAATTTTTTTTAAATTTTTTTTTTAAATTTTTTAAAATTTTTTTTAATTTTTTAAAAATTTTCTTTGCTTTATTTATATTTAAATTTTTTAAAATTTAAAAAAAAATTTTAAATTTGTTTCAATTTTTTAACAAAATTAAAAAAATTATTTATTTTTAAATTTTTTTTCTATATTTTTTAATTTTTTAAATTTTTTTAATTTTTAAATTTTTTTAAATTATTTATATTTTTAATTTTTTAAATTTTTTAAATTTTTTAAATTTTTTTAATTTTTAAAATTTTTTTTTAATTTTTAAATTTTTTTTTAATTTTTAAAATTTTTTTTAATTTTAAAATTTTTTTTTTTATTTTTAAAATTTTTTTTATTTTTTTTAATCTTTGAAAATTTTTCTAATTTTTTTTTTAATTTATTTAAAAGTATTATTTTTTTATTTCAAAAAAGTTTTTTAATTTTTGAAAATTTTTCTAATTTTTTTTTAATTTTTTTAAAAGTATTATTTTTTTATTTCAAAAATGTTTTTTAATTTTTTTTTCAATTTTTTCAAATTTTTAAATTTTTTTTAAAAAATTTCTCATAATTTTTTTTTAATTTTTAAAATTTTTTTAAAATTTTTTTTTTAATTTTAAAGAAAAATTTTAAATTTTGATTTTAATTTTTTTTAATTTTTAAATTTTTTTTTAATTTTTGAAAATTTTCTTAAAACTTTTTTTTTAATTTTTTAAACAATTTTTTTAATTTTTTAATTTTTTTTTTAAATTCTTAAATTCTTTTTAATTTTTTTTAAAAATATAATTTTTTTATTTCAAAAAATGTTTTTTTAATTTTTTTAATTTTTTTTTATTTTTTTTTTAATTTTTAAAACTTTCTTAAAACTTTTTTTTTAATTTTTTAAACAAAATTTTTTAATTTTTTTAAAATTTTTAAAAATTTTTTTTAAAATAATAATTTTTTTATTTCAAAAAATGTTTTTAATTTTTTTAAATTTTTTTCTTTTCTTTTAATTTTTTTAATTTTTTCAATTTTTTAATTTTTTTTAAATTTTCTTATTATTTTTTTTAATTTTTAAAACTTTCTTAAAACTTTTTTTTAATTTTTTAAACAAAATTTTTTAATTTTTTTTAAATTTTTTAAAAATTTTTTTAAAATAATAATTTTTTTATTTCAAAAAATGTTTTTAATTTTTTTTAATTTTTTTCTTTTCTTTTAATTTTTTTAATTTTTTCAATTTTTTAATTTTTTTTTAAATTTTCTTATAATTTTTTTTAAATTTTTTAAAATTTTCTTTAATTTTTTAAAAATTTTCTTTGCTTTATTTATATTTAAATTTTTTAAAATTTAAAAAAAAAATTTTTTTTTAAATTTGTTTCAATTTTTTAACAAAATTAAAAAAAATTATTTATTTTTAAATTTTTTTTCTATATTTTTTAATTTTTTTAATTTTTTTAATTTTTAAATTTTTTTTTAAATTATTTATATTTTTTAATATTTTAAAATTTTTTAATTTTTTTAATTTTTAAATTTTTTTTTTAATTTTTAAATTTTTTTTTAATTTTTAAAAATTTTTTTTAATTTTAAAATTTTTTTTTATTTTTTTAATCTTTGAAAATTTTTCTAAATTTTTTTTTGATTTATTTAAAAGTATTATTTTTTTATTTCAAAAAAGTTTTTTAATTCTTGAAAATTTTTCTAAATTTTTTTTTAATTTTTTTAAAAGTATTATTTTTTTATTTCAAAAATGTTTTTTAATTTTTTTTAATTTTTTCAAATTTTTAAATTTTTTTAAAAAATTTTCTTATACTTTTTTTTTAATTTTTAAAATTTTTTTAAAAATTTTTTAAATTTTTTTTTTAATTTCAAAAAAAATTTAAATTTTGATTTTAATTTTTTTTTAATTTTTAATTTTTTTTTTAATTTTTGAAAATTTTCTTAAAACTTTTTTTTTAATTTTTTAAACAAATTTTTTTAATTTTTTTAAATTTTTTTAAAAGTTTTAAATTCTTTTTAATTTTTTTTAAAAATATAATTTTTTTATTTCAAAAAATGTTTTTTTAATTTTTTTAATTTTTTCAATTTTTTTTAAAATTTTCTTATAATTTTTTTTAATTTTTAAAATTTTTAAAATTTTTTTTTTAATTTTTAAAAATTTTTTTAAATTTTTTAAAAATTTCTTTGCTTTATTTTTATTTAAATTTTTTAAAAAATTAAAAAAAAAATTTTAAATTTGTTTAAATTTTTTTAAGAAAATTAAAAAAAAATTATTTATTTTTTAATTTTTTTCTATATTTTTAAATTTTTTTATTTTTTATTTAATTTTAAATTTTTTTTTTATTTTTTTTCAAATTATTTATATTATTTAATTTTTAAAATTTTTAATTTTTTTTTAATTTTTAAATTTTTTTTTTAATTTTTAATTTTTTTTAGTTTTAAAATTTTTTTTTTAATTTTTAAAATTTTTTTTATTTTTTTTAATCTTTGAAAATTTTTCTAAATTTTTTTTAGTTTATTTAAAAGTATTATTTTTTATTTCAAAAATGTTTTTTAATTTTTAAAATTTTTTTTAATTTTTAAAATTTTCTTAAAACTTTTTTTTAATTTTTTAAACGAAATTTTTTAATTTTTTTAAAATTTTTTAAAATTTTTTATTAAAATTATAATTTTTTTATTTAAAAATTTTTTTTTTAATTTTTTAAAATTTTTTTCTTTTATTTTAATTTTTTTCATTTTTTTAATTTTTTCAATTTTTTCATTTTTTTTAAATTTTCGTATAATTTTTTTAATTTTAAAAATTTAAAAAAAATTTTTTTAATTTTTTTAAAATTTTTTTCTTTTATTTTAATTTTTTTCATTTTTTTAATTTTTTCAATTTTTTCATTTTTTTTTAAATTTTCGTATAATTTTTTTTAATTTTTAAAATTTAAAAAAAATTTTTTTTTAATTTTTTAAAATTTTTTTAAATTTTTTTAAATTTTTTAAAATTTTTTAAAAAATTTCTTTGCTTTATTTTTATTTAAATTTTTTAAAAAATTAATTTTTTTTTAATTTGTTTCAATTTTTAACAAAATTAAAAAAAAATTATTTATTTTTTAATTTTTTTCTATATTTTTTAATTTTTTTAATTTTTGAAAATTTTTCTAAATTTTTTTTTAATTTTTTTAAATGTATTATTTTTTTATTTCAAAAATGTTTTTTAATTTTTTTTTAATTTTTTCAAATTTATAAATTTTTTTTTAAATTTTCTTATAATTTTTTTTTTTAATCTTTGAAAATTTTTCTAAATTTTTTTTAAATTTCTTTAAAAGTATTATTTTTTTATTTAAAAAATGTTTTTTAATTTTTTAATTTTTTTTAATTTTTATTTTTCTTTTTTTTAATTTTTTTTAATTTTTTTTAAATTTTAAAAATTTTTTAAAATTTTTTTTTTAAAATTATGATTTTTTTATTTCAAAAAATGGTTTTTAAATTTTTTAATTTTTTCTTTTATTTTAATATTTTTATTTTTTTAATTTTTTAAATTTTTTTAAATTTGCTTATAATTTTTTTTAAATTTTTTAAAATTTTTTTATTATTTTTTTTTAATTTTTTTAAAAGTATAATTTTTTTTATTTCAAAATTGTTTTTTAAATTTTTTTTAATTTTTTTTTAATTTTTAAAAAAAAATTTTTTAATTTTTATTTTAATTTTTTTTTAATTTTAAATTTTTTTTTATTTTTTTTTAAAATTATTTATATTTTTTAATTTTAAAATTTTTTTTTAATTTTTAAAAATTTTTTTTAATTTTAAAATTTTTTTTTTATTTTTAAATTTTTTTATTTTTTTTAATCTTTGAAAATTTTTCTAAATTTTTTAAAAATTTTTTTAAAAGTATTATTTTTTTATTTCAAAAATGTTTTTTAATTTTTTTTTTAATTTTTTCAAATTTTTAAATTTTTTTTTAAAAATTTCTTATAATTTTTTTTTAATTTTTAAAATTTTTTTAAATTTTTTTTTAAATTTTTAAATTCTTTTTAATTTTTCTTAAAAATATAATTTTTTTATTTCAAAAAATGTTTTTTTAATTTTTTTAATTTTTTCAATTTTTTCAATTTTTTTTTAAATTTTCTTATAATTTTTTTTAATTTTTAAAATTTTTTAAAATTTTTTTTTTAATTTTTTAAAATTTTTTAAAATTTTTTAAAAAATTTCTTTGCTCTATTTTTATTTAATTTTTTAAAAAATTAAAAAAAAAATTTTTTAAATTTGTTTCAATTTTTTAAGAAAATTAAAAAAAATTTATTTATTTTTTAATTTTTTTCTATATTTTTTAATTTTTTTCTTTTATTTTAATTTTTAAATTTTTTTAATATTTTTAATTTTTAAAATTTTTTCAATTTTTTTTTAAATTTTCGTATAATTTTTTTTAATTTTTAAAATTTTTAAAAAAAATTTTTTAATTTTTAAAATTTTTTTTTATTTTTTTTTAATCTTTGAAAATTTTTCTAAATTTTTTATTAAATTTATTTAAAAGTATTATTTTTTTATTTCAAAAATGTTTTTTAATTTTTAAAATTTTTTTTAATTTTTATTTTTCTTTTTTTAAATTTTTTTTAATTTTTAAAATTTTCTTAAAACTTTTTTTTTTAATTTTTTAAACAAAATTTTTTAATTTTTTTAAATTTTCTTATAATTTTTTTTTAATTTTTAAATTTTTTTTTAAATTTTTTTTTAAATTTTTTAAAATTTTTTTTAATTTTTTTAAAATTTTCTTTGCTTTATTTATATTTAAATTTTTTAAAATTTAAAAAAAAATTTTTAAATTTGTTTCAATTTTTTAACAAAATTAAAAAAATGATTTATTTTTAAAATTTTTTTCTATATTTTTTAATTTTTTTAATTTTTTTAATTTTTAAATTTTTTTTTAAATTATTTATATTTTTAATTTTTTAAATTTTTTAAATTTTTTTAGTTTTTAAAATTTTTTTTTAATTTTTAAATTTTTTTTTAATTTTTAAATTTTTTTTTTAATTTTAAAATTTTATTTTTTATTTTTTAATTTTTTTTTTTATTTTTTTTAATCTTTGAAAATTTTTCTAAATTTTTTTTTAATTTATTTAAAAGTATTATTTTTTTATTTCAAAAAAGTTTTTTAATTTTTGAAAATTTTTCTAATTTTTTTTTTAATTTTTTAAAAGTATTATTTTTTTATTTCAAAAATGTTTTTAATTTTTTTTTCAATTTTTTCAAATTTTTAAATTTTTTTTAAAAATTTTCTTATAATTTTTTTTTAATTTTTAAAATTATTTTAAAAATTTTTTTAAAATTTTTTTTTAATTTTAAAGAAAAATTTTAAATTTTGATTTTAATTTTTTTTTAATTTTTAAATTTTTTTTTTAATTTTTGAAAATTTTCTTAAAACTTTATTTTTAATTTTTTAAACAAATTTTTTTAATTTTTTAAAATTTTTTTTTTAATTTTTAAATTCTTTTTAATTTTTTTTAAAAATATAATTTTTTTATTTCAAAAAATGTTTTTTTAATTTTTTTAATTTTTTCAATTTTTTCAATTTTTTTTAAATTTTCTTATAATTTTTTTTAATTTTTAAAATTTTTTAAAATTTTTTTTTTAATTTTTTAAAATTTTTTTAAATTTTTTAAAAAATTTCTTTGCTCTATTTTTATTTAATTTTTTAAAAAATTAAAAAAAATTTTTTTTAAATTTGTTTCAATTTTTTAAGAAAATTAAAAAAAATTTATTTATTTTTTAATTTTTTTCTATATTTTTTAATTTTTTTTCTTTTATTTTAATTTTTTAATTTTTTTAATATTTTTAATTTTTAAAATTTTTTCAATTTTTTTTTAAATTTTCGTATAATTTTTTTTAATTTTTAAAATTTTTAAAAATTTTTTTTTTAATTTTTAAAATTTTTTTTTATTTTTTTTTAATCTTTGAAAATTTTTCTAAATTTTTTTTTTAATTTATTTAAAAGTATTATTTTTTTATTTCAAAAATGTTTTTTAATTTTTTAAATTTTTTTAAATTTTTATTTTTCTTTTTTTAAATTTTTTTTTAATTTTTAAAATTTTCTTAAAACTTTTTTTTTTAATTTTTTAAACAAAATTTTTTAATTTTTTTAAATTTTCTTATAATTTTTTTTAATTTTTAAATTTTTTTTTAAAATTTTTTTTTAAATTTTTAAAATTTTTTTTTAATTTTTTAAAAATTTTCTTTGCTTTATTTATATTTAAATTTTTTAAAATTTAAAAAAAAAATTTTTAAATTTGTTTCAATTTTTTAACAAAATTAAAAAAATGATTTATTTTTAATTTTTTTTCTATATTTTTTAATTTTTTTAATTTTTTTAATTTTTAAATTTTTTTTTTAAATTATTTATATTTTTAATTTTTTAAATTTTTTAAATTTTTTTAATTTTTAAATTTTTTTTTTAATTTTTAAATTTTTTTTTTAATTTTTAAATTTTTTTTTTAATTTTTAAATTTTTTTTAATTTTAAAATTTTATTTTTTATTTTTTAAATTTTTTTTTATTTTTTTTAATCTTTGAAAATTTTTCTAAATTTTTTTTTAATTTATTTAAAAG
>NW_027487210.1:0-16895 GCF_050908995.1 Andrena cerasifolii | reverse complement strand
TATACAAAAATGGAAAAATTTTATAATTCTATCTGATTTCAATGAATATGAGCACCCAGGAATTCTTGCAAGAGAATTCCTGGTATCCCACCGCTGCCACCAGATCTGTTACGTGCCGCGGCCTTTTTAGTGTTCGAGCGGCACGATTTTTAGACGCAATATCGATTAGGGGTATCCCACAGTCATTAGACTATCAAGTATTGCTGGATTGAGTTTATGATTTAGAAAAAGCAAGGAGGCTCGCCGCAGTCGTAACAGTCGATTCTTTTAGTTGATAATTATTTAGGTACCTTCTCAGAAGGAGAAGGGGTAGATTTTGGGATCGTTGGTGCTCTAGTCCCGTACGGGTCTTTTCAATGGAATCAGATAGGTAATTGATGAGTAGAATTTAATAGTAAATAAAGTTTTAATGATTAAATAATGAATGGATGTAAAACATTTAACAGAACTGAATATGAACAAATCAATCAATAATTTAGAAAGAATAGACGTTTGTGAAATCGGTATAATTCCTGACTAGGGGAATCCCACAGTCGTTTGACTGTCAGAAATTATCGTTAGGTACGAATTAATTATAACGGTGTATTTTCGTGTACAAAAAGAGATAAGATGTGCAACTCACCAGACAGTCACAATAATCTAATTGACAATATGCTTTAAATTTGCTTTTTAAGTTTTGGAAAACTTTCTGGATCGCTGATAAACCTGAATCAGAAAGAAGGATTAGACGCGAAAACACACACACACTTGATTTGAATTATAAATTGAAACGGAAATAATGTAAATTAAATTATTAACTGAGTAAGTTAAGCGAATAATTAGTTCTGAAAAGTTTAGGATTTGAATTGTTTCGCAAAGTTGAGTCTTTCACGCGGTTACACAGTAGACCGGAGAACTCTAGCTCTATAAGACTTCGCGGACCCAATGACACGCACCTCACGATTTATCGTCACAGAGTGCCGCAGCTTCACGCTCTCGGCAGCGGCCAGGGTGGGTCCGCGTCGAAAAAGCTTACGCTGCATCTTATCGCTTGACCATGCATGGGCCCCTCCACTTAGCGAGGCGGGGTGTATGTGTGTTTGCTCACATCCATCCGTCATACTCTCTTGATTCAAATATACGATCGAGAAAATTATATTAACTGTATTTGCGGAACATATGTACGCACTATAAACCATGACATCAACACGGTACAATTTCACATAGCTGAAGGCCTTTTCCTCATCATACATAAATTTATATACACAATTTCTGACTAGGGGAATCCCACAGTCGGTTGACTATCAGAAATTGTGATAGGGGTCTAAAAGAACAATTCCTAACTAATTAACAATCCACGAAACGTGCGACAAAACCGTGGGAAGGCGTCGTTCCCTGCATCGGTGACCGGATGTAAAGTATACGATTCCGTCAATCTTCCAAGAAGGAACCCAGTGTGCGCATTCCTGATGTAGCCGTTACTGATTATGTTACAATGTTTAGCGCGACGGTCAGGGGTGCGCTCAACGAGGGCTTTCCCACAATGCTGCAAGGCATTGTTGAACCACACTCCTGCCGCTTACACAGAGCGAATTCGGTACAGCAAGAGAGCCACTGGGTCTTTCGGAGCGCGACTTTCTGGTGAGAACGCCGCTGCGTCAGCACCGCCTTATCCTTATCACGGGACGGCAATATGTCGAGGCGACGATGCTTCGAAGAAGGGGTTCCGATTTTATTATTAACTAACTAGGCGGGAGTATGATCAACGAGGGATTTCCCATAACGCTAGGCGTTGTTGATGCATACCCCGTCTTAAAAAGAGAAATTTTTCGTTCCGAACGTAACACGAGTAAAACGAGTAAAACTAGTAAAACGAGTAAAACTAGTAAAACGAGTAAAACGAGTAAAACGAGTAAAACGAGTAAAACGAGTAAAACGAGTAAAACGAGTAAAACGAGTAAAACGAGTAAAACGAGTAAAACGAGTAAAACGAGTAAAACTAGTAAAACGAGTAAAACGAGTAAAACGAGTAAAACGAGTAAAACGAGTAAAACGAGTAAAACGAGTAAAACGAGTAAAACGAGTAAAACGAGTAAAACGAGTAAAACGAGTAAAACGAGTAAAACGAGTAAAACGAGTAAAACGAGCAAAACGAGTAAAACGAGCAAAACGAGCAAAACGAGTAAAACGAGTAAAACGAGCAAAACGAGTAAAACGAGCAAAACGAGTAAAACGAGCAAAACGAGTAAAACGAGTAAAACGAGTAAAACGAGTAAAACGAGTAAAACGAGTAAAACGAGTAAAACGAGTAAAACGAGTAAAACGAGTAAAACGAGTAAAACGAGTAAAACGAGTAAAACGAGTAAAACGAGTAAAACGAGTAAAACGAGTAAAACGAGCAAAACGAGCAAAACGAGCAAAACGAGCAAAACGAGCAAAACGAGCAAAACGAGCAAAACGAGCAAAACGAGCAAAACGAGCAAAACGAGCAAAACGAGCAAAACGAGCAAAACGAGCAAAACGAGCAAAACGAGCAAAACGAGCAAAACGAGCAAAACGAGCAAAACGAGCAAAACGAGCAAAACGAGCAAAACGAGCAAAACGAGCAAAACGAGCAAAACGAGTAAAACGAGTAAAACGAGTAAAACGAGTAAAACGAGTAAAACGAGTAAAACGAGTAAAACGAGTAAAACGAGTAAAACGAGTAAAACTAGTAAAACTAGTAAAACGAGTAAAACGAGTAAAACGAGTAAAACTAGTTAAACGAGTAAAACGAGTAAAACGAGTAAAACGAGTAAAACGAGTAAAACGAGTAAAACGAGTAAAACGAGTAATACGAGTAAAACGAGTAAAACGAGTAAAACGAGTAAAACGAGTAAAACGAGTAAAACGAGTAAAACGAGTAAAACGAGTAAAACGAGCAAAACGAGCAAAACGAGTAAAACGAGTAAAACGAGTAAAACGAGTAAAACGAGTAAAACGAGTAAAACGAGTAAAACGAGTAAAACGAGTAAAACGAGTAAAACGAGTAAAACTAGTAAAACGAGTAAAACTAGTAAAACTAGTAAAACGAGTAAAACGAGTAAAACGAGTAAAACGTGTAAAACGAGTAAAACGAGTAAAACTAGTAAAACTAGTAAAACGAGTAAAACGAGTAAAACGAGTAAAACGAGTAAAACGAGTAAAACGAGTCAAACGAGTAAAACGAGTAAAACGAGTAAAACTAGTTAAACGAGTAAAACGAGTAAAACGAGTCAAACGAGTAAAACGAGTAAAACGAGTAAAACTAGTTAAACGAGTAAAACGAGTAAAACGAGTAAAACGAGTAATACGAGTAAAAGGAGTAATACCAGTAAAACGAGTAAAACGAGTAAAACGAGTAAAACGAGTAAAACGAGTAAAACGAGTAAAACGAGTAAAACGAGTAAAACGAGTAAAACGAGTAAAACGAGTAAAACGAGTAAAACGAGTAAAACGAGTAAAACGAGTAAAACGAGTAAAACGAGTAAAACGAGTAAAACGAGTAAAACGAGTAAAACGAGTAATACGAGTAATACGAGTAAAACGAGTAAAACGAGTAAAACGAGTAAAACGAGTAAAACGAGTAATACGAGTAAAACGAGTAAAACGAGTAAAACGAGTAAAACGAGTAAAACGAGTAAAACGAGTAAAACGAGTAAAACGAGTAAAACGAGTAAAACGAGTAAAACGAGTAAAACGAGTAAAACGAGTAAAACGAGTAAAACGAGTAAAACGAGTAAAACGAGTAAAACGAGTAAAACGAGTAAAACGAGTAAAACGAGTAAAACGAGTAAAACGAGTAAAACGAGTAAAACTAGTAAAACTAGTAAAACTAGTAAAACTAGTAAAACGAGTAAAGCGAGTAAAACTAGTAAAACTAGTAATTCGAGTAAAACTAGTAAAACGAGTAAAACTAGTAAAACGAGTAAAACGAGTAAATCGAGTAAAACTAGTAAAACGAGTAAAGCGAGTAAAACTAGTAAAACTAGTAAATCGAGTAAAACTAGTAAAACGAGTAAAACTAGTAAAACGAGTAAAACGAGTAAAACGAGTAAAACGAGTAAAACGAGTAAAACGAGTAAAACGAGTAAAACGAGTAAGACGAGTAAGACGAGTAAAACGAGTAAAACGAGTAAAACGAGTAAAACGAGTAAAACGAGTAAAACGAGTAAAACGAGTAAAACGAGTAAAACGAGTAAAACGAGTAATACGAGTAAAACGAGTAAAACGAGTAAAACGAGTAAAACGAGTAAAACGAGTAAAACGAGTAAAACGAGTAAAACGAGTAAAACGAGTAAAACGAGTAAAACGAGTAAAACGAGTAAAACGAGTAAAACGAGTAAAACGAGTAAAACGAGTAAAACGAGTAAAACGAGTAAAACGAGTAAAACGAGTAAAACGAGTAAAACGAGTAAAACGAGTAAAACTAGTAAAACTAGTAAAACTAGTAAAACTAGTAAAACTAGTAAAACGAGTAAAACTAGTAAAACGAGTAAAGCGAGTAAAACTAGTAAAACTAGTAAATCGAGTAAAACTAGTAAAACGAGTAAAACTAGTAAAACGAGTAAAACGAGTAAAACGAGTAAAACGAGTAAAACGAGTAAAACGAGTAAAACGAGTAAAACGAGTAAAACGAGTAAAACGAGTAAAACGAGTAAAACGAGTAAAACGAGTAAAACGAGTAAAACGAGTAAAACGAGTAAAACGAGTAAGACGAGTAAGACGAGTAAGACGAGTAAAACGAGTAAAACGAGTAAAACGAGTAAAACGAGTAAAACGAGTAAAACGAGTAAAACGAGTAAAACGAGTAAAACGAGTAAAACGAGTAAAACGAGTAAAACGAGTAAAACGAGTAAAACGAGTAAAACTAGTAAAACTAGTAAAACGAGTAAAACTAGTAAAACGAGTAAAACGAGTAAAACGAGTAAAACGAATAAAACGAGTAAAACGAGTAAAACGAGTAAAACGAGTAAAACGAGTAAAACGAGTAAAACGAGTAAAACGAGTAAAACGAGTAAAACGAGTAAAACGAGTAAAACGAGTAAGACGAGTAAGACGAGTAAGACGAGTAAAACGAGTAAAACGAGTAAAACGAGTAAAACGAGTAAAACGAGTAAAACGAGTAAAACGAGTAAAACGAGTAAAACGAGTAAAACGAGTAAAACGAGTAAAACGAGTAAGACGAGTAAGACGAGTAAGACGAGTAAAACGAGTAAAACGAGTAAAACGAGTAAAACGAGTAAAACGAGTAAAACGAGTAAAACGAGTAAAACGAGTAAAACGAGTAAAACGAGTAAAACGAGTAAAACGAGTAATACGAGTAAAACTAGTAAAACGAGTAAAACGAGTAAAACGTGTAAAACGAGTAAAACGAGTAAAACGAGTAAAACGAGTAAAACGAGTAAAACGAGTAAAACGAGTCAAACGAGTAAAACGAGTAAAACGAGTAAAACTAGTTAAACGAGTAAAACGAGTAAAACGAGTCAAACGAGTAAAACGAGTAAAACGAGTAAAACTAGTTAAACGAGTAAAACGAGTAAAACGAGTAAAACGAGTAATACGAGTAAAAGGAGTAATACCAGTAAAACGAGTAAAACGAGTAAACGAGTAAAACGAGTAAAACGAGTAAAACGAGTAAAACGAGTAAAACGAGTAAGACGAGTAAGACGAGTAAAACGAGTAAAACGAGTAAAACGAGTAAAACGAGTAAAACGAGTAAAACGAGTAAAACGAGTAAAACGAGTAAAACGAGTAAAACGAGTAAAATGAGTAAAACGAGTAAAACGAGTAAAACGAGTAAAACGAGTAAAACGAGTAAGACGAGTAAGACGAGTAAAACGAGTAAAACGAGTAAAACGAGTAAAACGAGTAAAACGAGTAAAACCAGTAAAACGAGTAAAACGAGTAAAACGAGTAAAACGAGTAAAACGAGTAAAACGAGTAATACGAGTAAAACTAGTAAAACGAGTAAAACGAGTAAAACGTGTAAAACGAGTAAAACGTGTAAAACGAGTAAAACGAGTAAAACGAGTAAAACGAGTAAAACGAGTAAAACGAGTAAAACGAGTAAAACGAGTAAAACGAGTAAAACGAGTAAAACGAGTAAAACGAGTAAAACGAGTAAAACGAGTAAAACGAGTAAAACGAGTAAAACGAGTAAAACGAGTAAAACGAGTAAAACGAGTAAAACGAGTAAAACGAGTAAAACGAGTAAAACGAGTAAAACGAGTAAAACGAGTAAAACGAGTAAAACGAGTAAAACGAGTAAAACGAGTAAAACGAGTAAAACTAGTAAAACTAGTAAAACGAGTAAAACGAGTAAAACGAGTAAAACTAGTAAAACTAGTAAATCGAGTAAAACGAGTAAAACGAGTAAAACGAGTAAAACGAGTAAAACGAGTAATACGAGTAAAACGAGTAAAACGAGTAAAACGAGTAAAACGAGTAAAACGAGTAATACGAGTAAAACGAATAAAACGAGAAAAACGAGTAAAACGAGTAAAACAAGTAAAACGAGTAAAACGAGTAAAACGAGTAAAACGAGTAATACGAGTAAAACGAGTAATACGAGTAAAACGAGTAAAACGAGTAATACGAGTAAAACGAATAAAACGAGTAATACGAGTAAAACGAGTAAAACGAGTAATACGAGTAAAACGAATAAAACGAGTAAAACGAGTAAAACGAGTAAAACGAGTAAAACGAGTAATACGAGTAAAACGAGTAAAACGAGTAAAACGAGTAAAACGAGTAAAACGAGTAAAACGAGTAAAACGAGTAAAACGAGTAAAACGAGTAAAACGAGTAAAACGAGTAAAACTAGTAAAACTAGTAAAACGAGTAAATCGAGTAAAACGAGTAAATCGAGTAAAACTAGTAAAACGAGTAAAACGAGTAAAACGAGTAAAACGAGTAAAACGAGTAAAACGAGTAAAACGAGTAAAACGAGTAAAACGAGTAAAACGAGTAAAACGAGTAAAACGAGTAAAACGAGTAAAACGAGTAAAACGAATAAAACTAGTAAAACGAGTAAAACGAGTAAAACGAGTAAAACGAGTAAAACGAGTAAAACGAGTAAAACGAGTAAAACGAGTAAAACGAGTAAAACGAGTAAAACGAGTAAAACGAGTAAAACGAGTAAAACGAGTAAAACGAGTAAAACGAGTAAAACGAGTAAAACGAGTAAAACGAGTAAAACGAGTAAAACGAGTAAAACGAGTAAAACTAGTAAAACTAGTAAATCGAGTAAAACTAGTAAAACGAGTAAAGCGAGTAAAACTAGTAAAGCGAGTAAAACTAGTAAAACTAGTAAATCGAGTAAAACTAGTAAAACGAGTAAAACGAGTAAAACGAGTAAAACGAGTAAAACGAGTAAAACGAGTAAAACGAGTAAAACGAGTAAAACGAGTAAAACGAGTAAAACGAGTAAAACGAGTAAAACGAGTAAAACGAGTAAAACGAGTAAAACGAGTAAAACGAGTAAAACGAGTAAAACTAGTAAAACGAGTAAAACGAGTAAAACGAGTAAAACGAGTAAAACGAGTAAAACGAGTAAAACGAGTAACACGAGTAAAACGAGTAAAACGAGTAAAACGAGTAAAACGAATAAAACTAGTAAAACGAGTAAATCGAGTAAATCGAGTAAATCGAGTAAAACGAGTAAAACGAGTAAAACGAGTAAAACGAGTAAAACGAGTAAAACGAGTAAAACGAGTAAAACGAGTAAAACGAGTAAAACGAGTAAAACGAGTAAAACGAGTAAAACGAGTAAAACGAGTAAAACGAGTAAAACGAGTAAAACGAGTAAAACGAGTAAAACGAGTAAAACGAGTAAAACGAGTAAAACGAGTAAAACGAGTAAAACGAGTAAAACGAGTAAAACGAGTAAAACGAGTAAAACGAGTAAAACGAGTAAAACGAGCAAAACGAGCAAAACGAGCAAAACGAGCAAAACGAGCAAAACGAGCAAAACGAGCAAAACGAGCAAAACGAGCAAAACGAGCAAAACGAGCAAAACGAGCGAAACGAGCGAAACGAGCGAAACGAGTAAAACGAGTAAAACGAGTAAAACGAGTAAAACGAGTAAAACGAGTAAAACGAGTAAAACGAGTAAAACGAGTAAAACGAGTAAAACGAGTAAAACTAGTAAAACTAGTAAAACGAGTAAAACGAGTAAAACGAGTAAAACGAGTAAAACGAGTAAAACGAGTAAAACGAGTAAAACGAGTAAAACGAGTAAAACGAGTAAAACGAGTAAAACGTGTAAAACGAGTAAAACGAGTAAAACGAGTAAAACGAGTAAAACGAGTAAAACGAGTAAAACGAGTAAAACGAGTAAAACTAGTAAAACGAGTAAAACTAGTAAAACTAGTAAAACGAGTAAAACGAGTAAAACGAGTAAAACGTGTAAAACGAGTAAAACGAGTAAAACTAGTAAAACTAGTAAAACGAGTAAAACGAGTAAAACGAGTAAAACGAGTAAAACGAGTAAAACGAGTCAAACGAGTAAAACGAGTAAAACGAGTAAAACTAGTTAAACGAGTAAAACGAGTAAAACGAGTCAAACGAGTAAAACGAGTAAAACGAGTAAAACTAGTTAAACGAGTAAAACGAGTAAAACGAGTAAAACGAGTAATACGAGTAAAAGGAGTAATACCAGTAAAACGAGTAAAACGAGTAAAACGAGTAAAACGAGTAAAACGAGTAAAACGAGTAAAACGAGTAAAACGAGTAAAACGAGTAAAACGAGTAAAACGAGTAAAACGAGTAAAACGAGTAAAACGAGTAAAACGAGTAAAACGAGTAAAACGAGTAAAACGAGTAAAACGAGTAAAACGAGTAATACGAGTAATACGAGTAAAACGAGTAAAACGAGTAAAACGAGTAAAACGAGTAAAACGAGTAATACGAGTAAAACGAGTAAAACGAGTAAAACGAGTAAAACGAGTAAAACGAGTAAAACGAGTAAAACGAGTAAAACGAGTAAAACGAGTAAAACGAGTAAAACGAGTAAAACGAGTAAAACGAGTAAAACGAGTAAAACGAGTAAAACGAGTAAAACGAGTAAAACGAGTAAAACGAGTAAAACGAGTAAAACGAGTAAAACGAGTAAAACGAGTAAAACTAGTAAAACTAGTAAAACTAGTAAAACTAGTAAAACGAGTAAAGCGAGTAAAACTAGTAAAACTAGTAATTCGAGTAAAACTAGTAAAACGAGTAAAACTAGTAAAACGAGTAAAACGAGTAAATCGAGTAAAACTAGTAAAACGAGTAAAGCGAGTAAAACTAGTAAAACTAGTAAATCGAGTAAAACTAGTAAAACGAGTAAAACTAGTAAAACGAGTAAAACGAGTAAAACGAGTAAAACGAGTAAAACGAGTAAAACGAGTAAAACGAGTAAAACGAGTAAGACGAGTAAGACGAGTAAAACGAGTAAAACGAGTAAAACGAGTAAAACGAGTAAAACGAGTAAAACGAGTAAAACGAGTAAAACGAGTAATACGAGTAAAACGAGTAAAACGAGTAAAACGAGTAAAACGAGTAAAACGAGTAAAACGAGTAAAACGAGTAAAACGAGTAAAACGAGTAAAACGAGTAAAACGAGTAAAACGAGTAAAACGAGTAAAACGAGTAAAACGAGTAAAACGAGTAAAACGAGTAAAACGAGTAAAACGAGTAAAACGAGTAAAACGAGTAAAACGAGTAAAACGAGTAAAACGAGTAAAACGAGTAAAACTAGTAAAACTAGTAAAACTAGTAAAACTAGTAAAACTAGTAAAACGAGTAAAACTAGTAAAACGAGTAAAGCGAGTAAAACTAGTAAAACTAGTAAATCGAGTAAAACTAGTAAAACGAGTAAAACTAGTAAAACGAGTAAAACGAGTAAAACGAGTAAAACGAGTAAAACGAGTAAAACGAGTAAAACGAGTAAAACGAGTAAAACGAGTAAAACGAGTAAAACGAGTAAAACGAGTAAAACGAGTAAAACGAGTAAAACGAGTAAAACGAGTAAGACGAGTAAGACGAGTAAAACGAGTAAAACGAGTAAAACGAGTAAAACGAGTAAAACGAGTAAAACGAGTAAAACGAGTAAAACGAGTAAAACGAGTAAAACGAGTAAAACGAGTAAAACGAGTAAAACTAGTAAAACTAGTAAAACGAGTAAAACTAGTAAAACGAGTAAAACGAGTAAAACGAGTAAAACGAATAAAACGAGTAAAACGAGTAAAACGAGTAAAACGAGTAAAACGAGTAAAACGAGTAAAACGAGTAAAACGAGTAAAACGAGTAAAACGAGTAAGACGAGTAAGACGAGTAAGACGAGTAAAACGAGTAAAACGAGTAAAACGAGTAAAACGAGTAAAACGAGTAAAACGAGTAAAACGAGTAAAACGAGTAAAACGAGTAAAACGAGTAAAACGAGTAAAACGAGTAAAACGAGTAAGACGAGTAAGACGAGTAAGACGAGTAAAACGAGTAAAACGAGTAAAACGAGTAAAACGAGTAAAACGAGTAAAACGAGTAAAACGAGTAAAACGAGTAAAACGAGTAAAACGAGTAAAACGAGTAAAACGAGTAATACGAGTAAAACTAGTAAAACGAGTAAAACGAGTAAAACGTGTAAAACGAGTAAAACGAGTAAAACGAGTAAAACGAGTAAAACGAGTAAAACGAGTAAAACGAGTAAAACGAGTAAAACGAGTAAAACGAGTAAAACGAGTAAAACGAGTAAAACGAGTAAAACGAGTAAAACGAGTAAAACGAGTAAAACGAGTAAAACGAGTAAAACGAGTAAAACGAGTAAAACGAGTAAAACGAGTAAAACGAGTAAAACGAGTAAAACGAGTAAAACGAGTAAAACGAGTAAAACGAGTAAAACGAGTAAAACTAGTAAAACTAGTAAAACTAGTAAAACGAGTAAAACGAGTAAAACGAGTAAAACGAGTAAAACGAGTAAAACGAGTAAAACGAGTAAAACGAGTAAAACTAGTTAAACGAGTAAAACGAGTAAAAGGAGTAAAACGAGTAAAAGGAGTAAAACGAGTAAAACGAGTAAAACGAGTAAAACGAGTAAAACGAGTAAAACGAGTAAAACGAGTAAAACGAGTAAAACGAGTAATACGAGTAAAACGAGTAAAACGAGTAAAACGAGTAAAACGAGTAAAACGAGTAATACGAGTAAAACGAATAAAACGAGTAAAACGAGTAAAACGAGTAAAACGAGTAAAACGAGTAAAACGAGTAAAACGAGTAAAACGAGTAATACGAGTAAAACGAGTAATACGAGTAAAACGAGTAATACGAGTAATACGAGTAAAACGAATAAAACGAGTAAAACGAGTAAAACGAGTAAAACGAGTAATACGAGTAAAACGAATAAAACGAGTAAAACGAATAAAACGAGTAAAACGAGTAAAACGAGTAAAACGAGTAAAACGAGTAAAACGAGTAAAACGAGTAAAACGAGTAAAACGAGTAAAACGAGTAAAACGAGTAAAACGAGTAAAACGAGTAAAACGAGTAAAACGAGTAAAACGAGTAAAACTAGTAAAACGAGTAAATCGAGTAAAACGAGTAAATCGAGTAAAACTAGTAAAACGAGTAAAACGAGTAAAACGAGTAAAACGAGTAAAACGAGTAAAACGAGTAAAACGAGTAAAACGAGTAAAACGAGTAAAACGAGTAAAACGAATAAAACTAGTAAAACGAGTAAAACGAGTAAAACGAGTAAAACGAGTAAAACGAGTAAAACGAGTAAAACGAGTAAAACGAGTAAAACGAGTAAAACGAGTAAAACGAGTAAAACGAGTAAAACGAGTAAAACGAGTAAAACGAGTAAAACGAGTAAAACGAGTAAAACGAGTAAAACTAGTAAAACTAGTAAAACTAGTAAAACTAGTAAAACTAGTAAAACGAGTAAAACTAGTAAAACGAGTAAAGCGAGTAAAACTAGTAAAACTAGTAAATCGAGTAAAACTAGTAAAACGAGTAAAACTAGTAAAACGAGTAAAACGAGTAAAACGAGTAAAACGAGTAAAACGAGTAAAACGAGTAAAACGAGTAAAACGAGTAAAACGAGTAAAACGAGTAAAACGAGTAAGACGAGTAAGACGAGTAAGACGAGTAAAACGAGTAAAACGAGTAAAACGAGTAAAACGAGTAAAACGAGTAAAACGAGTAAAGCGAGTAAAACGAGTAAAACGAGTAAAACGAGTAAAACGAGTAAAACGAGTAAAACGAGTAAAACGAGTAAAACGAGTAAAACGAGTAAAACTAGTAAAACTAGTAAAACGAGTAAAACTAGTAAAACGAGTAAAACGAGTAAAACGAGTAAAACGAATAAAACGAGTAAAACGAGTAAAACGAGTAAAACGAGTAAAACGAGTAAAACGAGTAAAACGAGTAAAACGAGTAAAACGAGTAAAACGAGTAAAATGAGTAAAACGAGTAAAACGAGTAAAACGAGTAAAACGAGTAAAACGAGTAAGACGAGTAAGACGAGTAAAACGAGTAAAACGAGTAAAACGAGTAAAACGAGTAAAACGAGTAAAACGAGTAAAACGAGTAAAACGAGTAAAACGAGTAAAACGAGTAAAACGAGTAAAACGAGTAAAACGAGTAAAACGAGTAAAACGAGTAAAACGAGTAAAACGAGTAAAACGAGTAAAACGAGTAAAACGAGTAAAACGAGTAAAACGAGTAAAACGAGTAAAACGAGTAAAACGAGTAAAACGAGTAAAACGAGTAAAACGAGTAAAACGAGTAAAACGAGTAAAACGAGTAAAACTAGTAAAACGAGTAAAACGAGTAAAACGAGTAAAACGAGTAAAACGAGTAAAACGAGTAAAACGAGTAAAACGAGTAAAACGAGTAAAACGAGTAAAACGAGTAAAACGAGTAAAACGAGTAAAACGAGTAAAACGAGTAAAACGAGTAAAACGAGTAAAACGAGTAAAACGAGTAAAACGAGTAAAACGAGTAAAACGAGTAAAACGAGTAAAACGAGTAAAACGAGTAAAACGAGTAAAACGAGTAAAACGAGTAAAACGAGTAAAACTAGTAAAACGAGTAAAACGAGTAAAACGAGTAAAACGAGTAAAACGAGAAAACGAGTAAAACGAGTAAAACTAGTAAAACGAGAAAAAAAACGAGTAAAACGAGTAAAACGAGTAAAACGAGTAAAACGAGTAAAACGAGTAAAACGAGTAAAACGAGTAAAACGAGTAAAACGAGTAAAACGAGTAAAACGAGTAAAACGAGTAAAACGAGTAAAACGAGTAAAACGAGTAAAACGAGTAAAACGAGTAAAACGAGTAAAACGAGTAAAACGAGTAAAACGAGTAAAACGAGTAAAACGAGTAAAACGAGTAAAACGAGTAAAACGAGTAAAACGAGTAAAACGAGTAAAACGAGTAAAACGAGTAAAACGAGTAAAACGAGTAAAACGAGTAAAACGAGTAAAACGAGTAAAACGAGTAAAACGAGTAAAACGAGTAAAACGAGTAAAACGAGTAAAACGAGTAAAACGAGTAAAACGAGTAAACGAGTAAAACGAGTAAAACGAGTAAAACGAGTAAAACGAGTAAAACGAGTAAAACGAGTAAAACGAGTAAAACGAGTAAAACGAGTAAAACGAGTAAAACGAGTAATACGAGTAAAACTAGTAAAACGAGTAAAACGAGTAAAACGTGTAAAACGAGTAAAACGTGTAAAACGAGTAAAACGAGTAAAACGAGTAAAACGAGTAAAACGAGTAAAACGAGTAAAACGAGTAAAACGAGTAAAACGAGTAAAACGAGTAAAACGAGTAAAACGAGTAAAACGAGTAAAACGAGTAAAACGAGTAAAACGAGTAAAACGAGTAAAACGAGTAAAACGAGTAAAACGAGTAAAACTAGTAAAACGAGTAAAACGAGTAAAACGAGTAAAACGAGTAAAACGAGTAAAACGAGTAAAACGAGTAAAACGAGTAAAACGAGTAAAACTAGTAAAACTAGTAAAACGAGTAAAACGAGTAAAACGAGTAAAACTAGTAAAACTAGTAAATCGAGTAAAACGAGTAAAACGAGTAAAACGAGTAAAACGAGTAAAACGAGTAATACGAGTAAAACGAGTAAAACGAGTAAAACGAGTAAAACGAGTAAAACGAGTAAAACGAGTAATACGAGTAAAACGAATAAAACGAGAAAAACGAGTAAAACGAGTAAAACAAGTAAAACGAGTAAAACGAGTAAAACGAGTAAAACGAGTAATACGAGTAAAACGAGTAATACGAGTAAAACGAGTAAAACGAGTAATACGAGTAAAACGAATAAAACGAGTAATACGAGTAAAACGAGTAAAACGAGTAATACGAGTAAAACGAATAAAACGAGTAAAACGAGTAAAACGAGTAAAACGAGTAAAACGAGTAATACGAGTAAAACGAGTAAAACGAGTAAAACGAGTAAAACGAGTAAAACGAGTAAAACGAGTAAAACGAGTAAAACGAGTAAAACGAGTAAAACGAGTAAAACTAGTAAAACTAGTAAAACGAGTAAATCGAGTAAAACGAGTAAATCGAGTAAAACTAGTAAAACGAGTAAAACGAGTAAAACGAGTAAAACGAGTAAAACGAGTAAAACGAGTAAAACGAGTAAAACGAGTAAAACGAGTAAAACGAGTAAAACGAGTAAAACGAGTAAAACGAATAAAACTAGTAAAACGAGTAAAACGAGTAAAACGAGTAAAACGAGTAAAACGAGTAAAACGAGTAAAACGAGTAAAACGAGTAAAACGAGTAAAACGAGTAAAACGAGTAAAACGAGTAAAACGAGTAAAACGAGTAAAACGAGTAAAACGAGTAAAACGAGTAAAACGAGTAAAACGAGTAAAACGAGTAAAACGAGTAAAACGAGTAAATCTAGTAAAACTAGTAAAACTTGTAAATCGAGTAAAACTAGTAAAACGAGTAAAGCGAGTAAAACTAGTAAAACTAGTAAATCGAGTAAAACTAGTAAAACGAGTAAAACGAGTAAAACGAGTAAAACGAGTAAAACGAGTAAAACGAGTAAAACGAGTAAAACGAGTAAAACGAGTAAAACGAGTAAAACGAGTAAAACGAGTAAAACGAGTAAAACGAGTAAAACGAGTAAAACGAGTAAAACGAGTAAAACGAGTAAAACGAGTAAAACGAGTAAAACTGGTAAAACTAGTAAATCGAGTGAAACTAGTAAAACGAGTAAAGCGAGTAAAACTAGTAAAGCGAGTAAAACTAGTAAAACTAGTAAATCGAGTAAAACTAGTAAAACGAGTAAAACGAGTAAAACGAGTAAAACGAGTAAAACGAGTAAAACGAGTAAAACGAGTAAAACGAGTAAAACGAGTAAAACGAGTAAAACGAGTAAAACGAGTAAAACGAGTAAAACGAGTAAAACTAGTAAAACGAGTAAAAAGAGTAAAACGAGTAAAACGAGTAAAACGAGTAACACGAGTAAAACGAGTAAAACGAGTAAAACGAATAAAACTAGTAAAACGAGTAAATCGAGTAAATCGAGTAAATCGAGTAAATCGAGTAAAACGAGTAAAACGAGTAAAACGAGTAAAACGAGTAAAACGAGTAAAACGAGTAAAACGAGTAAAACGAGTAAAACGAGTAAAACGAGTAAAACGAGTAAAACGAGTAAAACGAGTAAAACGAGTAAAACGAGTAAAACGAGTAAAACGAGTAAAACGTGTAAAACGAGTAAAACGAGTAAAACGAGTAAAACGAGTAAAACGAGTAAAACGAGTAAAACGAGTAAAACTAGTAAAACGAGTAAAACTAGTAAAACCAGTAAAACGAGTAAAACGAGTAAAACGAGTAAAACGAGTAAAACGAGTAAAACGAGTAAAACTAGTAAAACTAGTAAAACGAGTAAAACGAGTAAAACGAGTAAAACGAGTAAAACGAGTAAAACGAGTCAAACGAGTAAAACGAGTAAAACGAGTAAAACTAGTTAAACGAGTAAAACGAGTAAAACGAGTAAAACGAGTAATACGAGTAAAAGGAGTAAAACGAGTAATACGAGTAAAACGAGTAAAACGAGTAAAACGAGTAAAACGAGTAAAACGAGTAAAACGAGTAAAACGAGTAAAACGAGTAAAACGAGTAAAACGAGTAAAACGAGTAAAACGAGTAAAACGAGTAAAACGAGTAAAACGAGTAATACGAGTAATACGAGTAAGACGAGTAAGACGAGTAAAACGAGTAAAACGAGTAAAACGAGTAAAACGAGTAAAACGAGTAAAACGAGTAAAACGAGTAAAACGAGTAATACGAGTAAAACTAGTAAAACGAGTAAAACGAGTAAAACGTGTAAAACGAGTAAAACGAGTAAAACGAGTAAAACGAGTAAAACGAGTAAAACGAGTAAAACGAGTAAAACGAGTAAAACGAGTAAAACGAGTAAAACGAGTAAAACGAGTAAAACGAGTAAAACGAGTAAAACGAGTAAAACGAGTAAAACGAGTAAAACGAGTAAAACGAGTAAAACGAGTAAAACGAGTAAAACGAGTAAAACGAGTAAAACGAGTAAAACGAGTAAAACGAGTAAAACTAGTAAAACGAGTAAAACTAGTAAAACCAGTAAAACGAGTAAAACGAGTAAAACGAGTAAAACGAGTAAAACGAGTAAAACGAGTAAAACTAGTAAAACTAGTAAAACGAGTAAAACGAGTAAAACGAGTAAAACGAGTAAAACGAGTAAAACGAGTCAAACGAGTAAAACGAGTAAAACGAGTAAAACTAGTTAAACGAGTAAAACGAGTAAAACGAGTAAAACGAGTAATACGAGTAAAAGAGTAAAACGAGTAAAACGAGTAAAACGAGTAAAACGAGTAAAACGAGTAAAACGAGTAAAACGAGTAAAACGAGT
>NW_027487209.1:0-16899 GCF_050908995.1 Andrena cerasifolii | reverse complement strand
TTACTCGTATTACTCGTTTTACTCGTTTTACTCGTTTTACTCGTTTAACTAGTTTTACTCGTTTTACTCGTTTTACTCGTTTTACTCGTTTTACTCGATTTACTCGTTTTACTCGTTTTACTCGTTTTACTCGTTTTACGCGTTTTACTCGTTTTACTCGATTTACTCGTTTTACTCGTTTTACTCGTTTTACTCGTTTTACTCGTTTTACTCGTTTTACTCGTTTTACTCGTTTTACTCGTTTTACTCGTTTTACTCGTTTTACTCGTTTTACTCGTTTTACTCGTTTTACTCGTTTTACTCGTTTTGCTCGTTTTGCTCGTTTTGCTCGTTTTGCTCGTTTTACTCGTTTTACTCGTTTTACTCGTTTTACTCGTTTTACTCGTTTTACTCGTTTTACTCGTTTTACTCGTTTTACTCGATTTACTCGATTTACTCGTTTTACTCGTTTTACTCGTTTTACTCGTTTTACTCGATTTACTCGTTTTACTCGTTTTACTCGTTTTACTCGTTTTACTCGTTTTACTCGTTTTACTCGTTTTACTCGTTTTACTCGTTTTACTCGATTTACTCGTTTTACTCGATTTACTCGTTTTACTAGTTTTACTAGTTTTACTCGTTTTACTAGTTTTACTAGTTTTACTCGTTTTACTCGATTTACTCGATTTTCTCGTTTTACTCGTTTTACTCGTTTTACTCGTTTTACTCGTTTTACTCGTTTTACTCGTTTTACTCGTTTTACTCGTTTTACTCGTTTTACTCGTTTTACTCGTTTTACTCGTTTTACTCGTTTTATTCGTTTTACTCGTTTTATTCGTTTTATTCGTTTTACTCGTATTACTCGTTTTACTCGTTTTACTCGTTTTACTCGTATTACTCGTTTTACTCGTTTTACTCGTTTTACTCGTTTTACTCGTTTTACTCGTTTTACTCGTTTTACTCGTTTTACTCGTTTTACTCGTTTTACTCGTTTTACTCGTTTTACTCGTTTTACTCGTTTTACTCGTTTTACTCGTTTTACTCGTTTTACTCGTTTTACTCGTTTTACTCGTTTTACTCGTTTTACTCGTTTTACTCGTTTTACTCGTTTTACTCGTTTTACTCGTTTTACTCGTTTTACTCGTTTTACTCGATTTACTAGTTTTACTAGTTTTACTCGCTTTACTCGCTTTACTCGTTTTACTCGCTTTACTAGTTTTACTCGGATTTACTCGTTTTACTCGTTTTACTCGTTTTACTCGTTTTACTCGTTTTACTCGTTTTACTCGTTTTACTCGTTTTACTCGTTTTACTCGTTTTACTCGTTTTGCTCGTTTTGCTCGTTTTACTCGTTTTACTCGTTTTACTCGTTTTACTCGTTTAACTAGTTTTACTCGTTTTACTCGTTTTACTCGATTTACTCGTTTTACTCGTTTTACTCGTTTTACTCGTTTTACTCGTTTTACTCGTTTTACTCGTTTTACTCGTTTTACTCGTTTTACTCGTTTTACTCGATTTACTCGATTTACTCGTTTTACTCGTTTTACTCGTTTTACTCGTTTTACTCGTTTTACTCGTTTTACTCGTTTTACTCGTTTTACTCGATTTACTCGTTTTACTCGTTTTACTCGTTTTACTCGTTTTACTCGTTTTACTCGTTTTACTCGTTTTACTCGTTTTACTCGTTTTACTCGTTTTACTCGTTTTACTCGTTTTACTCGTTTTACTCGTTTTACTCGTTTTGCTCGTTTTGCTCGTTTTGCTCGTTTTACTCGTTTTACTCGTTTTACTCGTTTTACTCGTTTTACTCGTTTTACTCGTTTTACTCGTTTTACTCGTTTTACTCGTTTTACTCGTTTTACTCGTTTTACTCGATTTACTCGATTTACTCGTTTTACTCGTTTTACTCGTTTTACTCGTTTTACTCGATTTACTCGTTTTACTCGTTTTACTCGTTTTACTCGTTTTACTCGTTTTACTCGTTTTACTCGTTTTACTGGTTTTACTCGTTTTACTCGTTTTACTCGTTTTACTCGTTTTACTCGTTTTACTCGTTTTACTCGTTTTACTCGTTTTACTCGTTTTACTCGTTTTACTCGTTTTACTCGTTTTACTCGTTTTACTCGTTTTACTCGTTTTACTCGTTTTACTCGTTTTACTCGTTTTACTCGTTTTACTCGTTTTACTCGTTTTACTCGTTTTACTCGTTTTACTCGTTTTACTCGTTTTACTCGTTTTACTCGTTTTACTCGTTTTACTCGTTTTACTCGTTTTACTCGTTTTACTCGTTTTACTCGTTTTACTCGTTTTACTCGTTTTACTCGTTTTACTCGTTTTACTCGTTTACTCGTTTTACTCGTTTTACTCGTTTTACTCGTTTTACTCGTTTTACTCGTTTTACTCGTTTTACTCGTTTTACTCGTTTTACTCGTTTTACTCGTTTTACTCGTTTTACTCGTTTTACTCGTTTTACTCGTTTTACTCGTTTTACTCGATTAACTCGTTTTACTCGTTTTACTCGATTTACTCGTTTTACTCGTTTTACTCGTTTTACTCGATTTACTCGTTTTACTCGTTTTACTCGTTTAACTAGTTTAACTAGTTTTACTCGTTTTACTCGTTTTACTCGTATTACTCGTTTTACTCCTTTTACTCCTTTTACTCGTATTACTCGTTTTACTCGTTTTACTCGTTTTACTCGTTTAACTAGTTTTACTCGTTTTACTCGTTTTACTCGATTTACTCGTTTTACTCGTTTTACTCGTTTTACTCGTTTTACTCGTTTTACTCGTTTTACTCGTTTTACTCGTTTTACTCGTTTTACTCGTTTTGCTCGTTTTGCTCGTTTTACTCGTTTTACTCGTTTTACTCGTTTTACTCGTTTTACTCGTTTTACTCGTTTTACTCGTTTTACTCGTTTTACTCGTTTTACTCGTTTTACTCGTTTTACTCGTTTTACTCGATTTACTCGATTTACTCGTTTTACTCGTTTTACTCGTTTTACTCGTTTTACTCGATTTACTCGTTTTACTCGTTTTACTCGTTTTACTCGTTTTACTCGTTTTACTCGTTTTACTCGTTTTACTCGTTTTACTCGTTTTACTCGTTTTACTCGTTTTACTCGTTTTACTCGTTTTACTCGTTTTACTCGTTTTACTCGTTTTACTCGATTTACTCGATTTACTCGTTTTACTCGTTTTACTCGTTTTACTCGTTTTACTGGTTTTACTCGTTTTACTCGTTTTACTCGTTTTACTCGTTTTACTCGCTTTACTCGCTTTACTCGTTTTACTCGCTTTACTAGTTTTACTCGATTTACTAGTTTTACTAGTTTTACTAGATTTACTCGTTTTACTCGTTTTACTCGTTTTACTCGTTTTACTCGTTTTACTCGTTTTACTCGTTTTACTCGTTTTACTCGTTTTACTCGTTTTACTCGTTTTACTCGTTTTACTCGTTTTACTCGTTTTACTCGTTTTACTCGTTTTACTCGTTTTGCTCGTTTTGCTCGTTTTACTCGTTTTACTCGTTTTACTCGTTTTACTCGTTTAACTAGTTTTACTCGTTTTACTCGTTTTACTCGATTTACTCGTTTTACTCGTTTTACTCGTTTTACTCGTTTTACTCGTTTTACTCGTTTTACTCGTTTTACTCGTTTTACTCGTTTTACTCGTTTTACTCGTTTTACTCGTTTTACTCGTTTTACTCGATTTACTCGATTTACTCGTTTTACTCGTTTTACTCGTTTTACTCGTTTTACTCGTTTTACTCGTTTTACTCGTTTTACTCGTTTTACTCGTTTTACTCGTTTTACTCGTTTTACTCGTTTTACTCGTATTACTCGTTTTACTCGTTTTACTCGTTTTACTCGTTTTACTCGTTTTACTCGTTTTACTCGTTTTACTCGTTTTACTCGTTTTACTCGTTTTACTCGTTTTACTCGTTTTACTCGTTTTACTCGTTTTACTCGTTTTACTCGATTAACTCGTTTTACTCGTTTTACTCGATTTACTCGTTTTACTCGTTTTACTCGTTTTACTCGATTTACTCGTTTTACTCGTTTTACTCGTTTAACTAGTTTAACTAGTTTTACTCGTTTTACTCGTTTTACTCGTATTACTCGTTTTACTCCTTTTACTCCTTTTACTCGTATTACTCGTTTTACTCGTTTTACTCGTTTTACTCGTTTAACTAGTTTTACTCGTTTTACTCGTTTTACTGGATTTACTCGTTTTACTCGTTTTACTCGTTTTACTCGTTTTACTCGTTTTACTCGTTTTACTCGTTTTACTCGTTTTACTCGTTTTACTCGTTTTACTCGTTTTACTCGTTTTGCTCGTTTTGCTCGTTTTACTCGTTTTACTCGTTTTACTCGTTTTACTCGTTTTACTCGTTTTACTCGTTTTACTCGTTTTACTCGTTTTACTCGTTTTACTCGTTTTACTCGTTTTACTCGTTTTACTCGTTTTACTCGTTTTACTCGTTTTACTCGTTTTACTCGATTTACTCGATTTACTCGTTTTACTCGTTTTACTCGTTTTACTCGTTTTACTCGATTTACTCGTTTTACTCGTTTTACTCGTTTTACTCGTTTTACTCGTTTTACTCGTTTTACTCGTTTTACTCGTTTTACTCGTTTTACTCGTTTTACTCGTTTTACTCGTTTTACTCGTTTTACTCGTTTTACTCGATTTACTCGATTTACTCGTTTTACTCGTTTTACTCGTTTTACTCGTTTTACTCGTTTTACTGGTTTTACTCGTTTTACTCGTTTTACTCGTTTTACTCGTTTTACTCGTTTTACTCGTTTTACTCGTTTTACTCGTTTTACTCGTTTTACTCGTTTTACTCGTTTTACTCGTTTTACTCGTTTTACTCGTTTTACTCGTTTTACTCGTTTTACTCGTTTTACTCGTTTTACTCGTTTTACTCGTTTTACTAGTTTTACTCGATTTACTAGTTTTACTAGTTTTACTCGCTTTACTCGCTTTACTCGTTTTACTCGCTTTACTAGTTTTACTCGATTTACTAGTTTTACTAGTTTTACTAGATTTACTCGTTTTACTCGTTTTACTCGTTTTACTCGTTTTACTCGTTTTACTCGTTTTACTCGTTTTACTCGTTTTACTCGTTTTACTCGTTTTACTCGTTTTACTCGTTTTACTCGTTTTGCTCGTTTTGCTCGTTTTACTCGTTTTACTCGTTTTACTCGTTTTACTCGTTTAACTAGTTTTACTCGTTTTACTCGTTTTACTCGATTTACTCGTTTTACTCGTTTTACTCGTTTTACTCGTTTTACTCGTTTTACTCGTTTTACTCGTTTTACTCGTTTTACTCGTTTTACTCGTTTTACTCGTTTTACTCGTTTTACTCGTTTTACTCGATTTACTCGATTTACTCGTTTTACTCGTTTTACTCGTTTTACTCGTTTTACTCGTTTTACTCGTTTTACTCGTTTTACTCGTTTTACTCGTTTTACTCGTTTTACTCGTTTTACTCGTTTTACTCGTTTTACTCGTTTTACTCGTTTTACTCGTTTTACTCGTTTTACTCGTTTTACTCGTTTTACTCGTTTTACTCGTTTTACTCGTTTTACTCGTTTTACTCGTTTTACTAGTTTTACTCGATTTACTAGTTTTACTAGTTTTACTCGCTTTACTCGCTTTACTCGTTTTACTCGTTTTACTCGTTTTACTCGTTTTACTCGTTTTACTCGTTTTACTCGTTTTACTCGTTTTACTCGTTTTACTCGTTTTACTCGTTTTACTCGTTTTACTCGATTTACTCGATTTACTCGTTTTACTCGTTTTACTCGTTTTACTCGTTTTACTCGATTTACTCGTTTTACTCGTTTTACTCGTTTTACTCGTTTTACTCGTTTTACTCGTTTTACTCGTTTTACTCGTTTTACTCGTTTTACTCGTTTTACTCGTTTTACTCGTTTTACTCGTTTTACTCGTTTTACTCGTTTTACTCGTTTTACTCGTTTTACTCGTTTTACTCATTTTACTGGTTTTACTCGTTTTACTCGTTTTACTCGTTTTACTCGTTTTACTCGTTTTACTCGTTTTACTCGTTTTACTCGTTTTACTCGTTTTACTCGTTTTACTCGTTTTACTCGTTTTACTCGTTTTACTCGTTTTACTCGTTTTACTCGTTTTACTCGTTTTACTCGTTTTACTCGTTTTACTCGTTTTACTCGTTTTACTCGTTTTACTCGTTTTACTCGTTTTACTCGTTTCACTCGTTTTACTAGTTTTACTCGATTTACTAGTTTTACTAGTTTTACTCGCTTTACTCGCTTTACTCGTTTTACTCGCTTTACTAGTTTTACTCGATTTACTAGTTTTACTAGTTTTACTAGATTTACTCGTTTTACTCGTTTTACTCGTTTTACTCGTTTTACTCGTTTTACTCGTTTTACTCGTTTTACTCGTTTTACTCGTTTTACTCGTTTTACTCGTTTTACTCGTTTTACTCGTTTTGCTCGTTTTGCTCGTTTTACTCGTTTTACTCGTTTTACTCGTTTTACTCGTTTAACTAGTTTTACTCGTTTTACTCGTTTTACTCGATTTACTCGTTTTACTCGTTTTACTCGTTTTACTCGTTTTACTCGTTTTACTCGTTTTACTCGTTTTACTCGTTTTACTCGTTTTACTCGTTTTACTCGTTTTACTCGTTTTACTCGTTTTACTCGTTTTACTCGATTTACTCGATTTACTCGTTTTACTCGTTTTACTCGTTTTACTCGTTTTACTCGTTTTACTCGTTTTACTCGTTTTACTCGTTTTACTCGTTTTACTCGTTTTACTCGTTTTACTCGTTTTACTCGTTTTACTCGTTTTACTCGTTTTACTCGTTTTACTCGTTTTACTCGTTTTACTCGTTTTACTCGTTTTACTCGTTTTACTAGTTTTACTCGATTTACTAGTTTTACTAGTTTTACTCGCTTTACTCGCTTTACTCGTTTTACTCGCTTTACTAGTTTTACTCGATTTACTAGTTTTACTAGTTTTACTAGATTTACTCGTTTTACTCGTTTTACTCGTTTTACTCGTTTTACTCGTTTTACTCGTTTTACTCGTTTTACTCGTTTTACTCGTTTTACTCGTTTTACTCGATTTACTCGTTTTACTCGTTTTGCTCGTTTTGCTCGTTTTACTCGTTTTACTCGTTTTACTCGTTTTACTCGTTTAACTAGTTTTACTCGTTTTACTCGATTTACTCGTTTTACTCGTTTTACTCGTTTTACTCGTTTTACTCGTTTTACTCGTTTTACTCGTTTTACTCGTTTTACTCGTTTTACTCGTTTTACTCGTTTTACTCGATTTACTCGATTTACTCGTTTTACTCGTTTTACTCGTTTTACTCGTTTTACTCGTTTTACTCGTTTTACTCGTTTTACTCGTTTTACTCGTTTTACTCGTTTTACTCGTTTTACTCGTTTTACTCGTTTTACTCGTTTTACTCGTTTTACTCGTTTTACTCGTTTTACTCGTTTTACTCGTTTTACTCGTTTTACTCGTTTTACTCGTTTTACTCGTTTTACTCGTTTTACTCGTTTTACTCGTTTTACTCGATTTACTCGTTTTACTCGATTTACTCGTTTTACTAGTTTTACTAGTTTTACTCGTTTTACTAGTTTTACTAGTTTTACTCGTTTTACTCGATTTACTCGATTTACTCGTTTTACTCGTTTTACTCGTTTTACTCGTTTTACTCGTTTTACTCGTTTTACTCGTTTTACTCGTTTTACTCGTTTTACTCGTTTTACTCGTATTACTCGTTTTACTCGTTTTACTCGTTTTACTCGTATTACTCGTTTTACTCGTTTTACTCGTTTTACTCGTTTAACTAGTTTTACTCGTTTTACTCGTTTTACTCGATTTACTCGTTTTACTCGTTTTACTCGTTTTACTCGTTTTACTCGTTTTACTCGTTTTACTCGTTTTACTCGTTTTACTCGTTTTACTCGTTTTGCTCGTTTTGCTCGTTTTACTCGTTTTACTCGTTTTACTCGTTTTACTCGTTTTACTCGTTTTACTCGTTTTACTCGTTTTACTCGTTTTACTCGTTTTACTCGTTTTACTCGTTTTACTCGTTTTACTCGTTTTACTCGTTTTACTCGATTTACTCGTTTTACTCGTTTTACTCGTTTTACTCGTTTTACTCGTTTTACTCGTTTTACTCGTTTTACTCGTTTTACTCGTTTTACTCGTTTTACTCGTTTTACTCGTTTTACTCGTTTTACTCGTTTTACTCGTTTTACTCGTTTTACTCGTTTTACTCGTTTTACTGGTTTTACTCGTTTTACTGGTTTTACTCGTTTTACTCGTTTTACTCGTTTTACTCGTTTTACTCGTTTTACTCGTTTTACTCGTTTTACTCGTTTTACTCGTTTTACTCGTTTTACTCGTTTTACTCGTTTTACTCGTTTTACTCGTTTTACTCGTTTTACTCGTTTTACTCGTTTTACTCGTTTTACTCGTTTTACTCGTTTTACTCGTTTTACTCGTTTTACTCGTTTTACTCGTTTTACTCGTTTTACTCGTTTTACTCGTTTTACTCGTTTTACTCGTTTTACTCGTTTTACTCGTTTTACTCGTTTTACTCGTTTTACTCGTTTTACTCGTTTTACTCGTTTTACTCGTTTTACTCGTTTTACTCGTTTTACTCGTTTTACTCGTTTTACTCGTTTTACTCGTTTTACTCGTTTTACTCGTTTTACTCGTTTTACTAGTTTTACTCGTTTTACTCGTATTACTCGTTTTACTCGTTTTACTAGTTTTACTCGTTTTACTCGTTTTACTCGTTTTACTCGTTTTACTCGTTTTACTCGTTTTACTCGTTTTACTCGTTTTACTCGTTTTACTCGTTTTACTCGTTTTACTCGATTTACTCGATTTACTCGTTTTACTCGTTTTACTCGTTTTACTCGTTTTACTCGTTTTACTCGTTTTACTCGTTTTACTCGTTTTACTCGTTTTACTCCTTTTACTCGTATTATTCGTTTTACTTGTTTTACTCGTTTTACTCGTTTTACTCGTTTTACTCGTTTTACTCGTTTTACTCGTTTTACTCGTTTTACTCGTTTTACTCGTTTTACTCGTTTTACTCGTTTTACTCGTTTTACTCGATTTACTAGTTTTACTAGTTTTACTCGCTTTACTCGCTTTACTCGTTTTACTCGCTTTACTAGTTTTACTCGATTTACTAGTTTTACTAGTTTTACTAGATTTACTCGTTTTACTCGTTTTACTCGTTTTACTCGTTTTACTCGTTTTACTCGTTTTACTCGTTTTACTCGTTTTACTCGTTTTACTCGTTTTACTCGTTTTACTCGTTTTACTCGTTTTACTCGTTTTACTCGATTTACTCGTTTTACTCGATTTACTCGTTTTACTAGTTTTACTAGTTTTACTCGTTTTACTAGTTTTACTCGTTTTACTCGTTTTACTCGATTTACTCGATTTACTCGTTTTACTCGTTTTACTCGTTTTACTCGTTTTACTCGTTTTACTCGTTTTACTCGTTTTACTCGTTTTACTCGTTTTACTCGTTTTACTCGTTTTACTCGTTTTACTCGTTTTACTCGTTTTACTCGTTTTACTCGTTTTACTCGTTTTACTCGTTTTACTCGTTTTACTCGTTTTATTCGTTTTATTCGTTTTACTCGTATTACTCGTTTTACTCGTTTTACTCGTTTTACTCGTATTACTCGTTTTTACTCGTTTTACTCGTTTTACTCGTTTTACTCGTTTTACTCGTTTTACTCGTTTTACTCGTTTTACTCGTTTTACTCGTTTTACTCGTTTTACTCGTTTTACTAGTTTTACTAGTTTTACTCGTTTTACTAGTTTTACTCGTTTTACTCGTTTTACTCGTTTTACTCGTTTTACTCGTTTTACTCGTTTTACTCGTTTTACTCGTTTTACTCGTTTTACTCGTTTTACTCGTTTTACTCGATTTACTCGATTTACTCGTTTTACTCGTTTTACTCGTTATACTCGTTTTACTCGATTTACTCGTTTTACTCGTTTTACTCGTTTTACTCGTTTTACTCGTTTTACTCGTTTTACTCGTTTTACTCGTTTTACTCGATTTACTCGTTTTACTCGTTTTACTCGTTTTACTCGATTTACTCGTTTTACTCGATTTACTCGTTTTACTAGTTTTACTCGTTTTACTCGTTTTATTCGTTTTACTCGTTTTATTCGTTTTACTCGATTTACTCGATTTACTCGTTTTACTCGTTTTACTCGTTTTACTCGTTTTACTCGTTTTACTCGTTTTACTCGTTTTACTCGTTTTACTCGTTTTACTCGTTTTACTCGTTTTACTCGTTTTACTCGTTTTACTCGTTTTACTCGTTTTACTCGTTTTACTCGTTTTACTCGTTTTACTCGTTTTACTCGTTTTACTCGTTTTACTCGATTTACTCGTTTTACTCGTTTTACTCGTTTTACTCGTTTTACTCGTTTTACTCGTTTTACTCGTTTTACTCGTTTTACTCGTTTTACTCGTTTTACTCGTTTTACTCGTTTTGCTCGTTTTGCTCGTTTTACTCGTTTTACTCGTTTTACTCGTTTAACTAGTTTTACTCGTTTTACTCGTTTTACTCGATTTACTCGTTTTACTCGTTTTACTCGTTTTACTCGTTTTACTCGTTTTACTCGATTTACTCGTTTTACTAGTTTTACTAGTTTTACTCGTTTTACTAGTTTTACTAGTTTTACTCGTTTTACTCGATTTACTCGATTTACTCGTTTTACTCGTTTTACTCGTTTTACTCGTTTTACTCGTTTTACTCGTTTTACTCGTTTTACTCGTTTTACTCGTTTTACTCGTTTTACTCGTATTACTCGTTTTACTCGTTTTACTCGTTTTACTCGTATTACTCGTTTTACTCGTTTTACTCGTTTTACTCGTTTAACTAGTTTTACTCGTTTTACTCGTTTTACTCGATTTACTCGTTTTACTCGTTTTACTCGTTTTACTCGTTTTACTCGTTTTACTCGTTTTACTCGTTTTACTCGTTTTGCTCGTTTTGCTCGTTTTACTCGTTTTACTCGTTTTACTCGTTTTACTCGTTTTACTCGTTTTACTCGTTTTACTCGTTTTACTCGTTTTACTCGTTTTACTCGTTTTACTCGTTTTACTCGTTTTACTCGATTTACTCGATTTACTCGTTTTACTCGTTTTACTCGTTTTACTCGTTTTACTCGATTTACTCGTTTTACTCGTTTTACTCGTTTTACTCGTTTTACTCGTTTTACTCGTTTTACTCGTTTTACTCGTTTTACTCGTTTTACTCGTTTTACTCGTTTTACTGGTTTTACTCGTTTTACTGGTTTTACTCGTTTTACTGGTTTTACTCGTTTTACTCGTTTTACTCGTTTTACTCGTTTTACTCGTTTTACTCGTTTTACTCGTTTTACTCGTTTTACTCGTTTTACTCGTTTTACTCGTTTTACTCGTTTTACTCGTTTTACTCGTTTTACTCGTTTTACTCGTTTTACTCGTTTTACTCGTTTTACTCGTTTTACTCGTTTTACTCGTTTTACTCGTTTTACTCGTTTTACTCGTTTTACTCGTTTTACTCGTTTTACTCGTTTTACTCGTTTTACTCGTTTTACTCGTTTTACTCGTTTTACTCGTTTTACTCGTTTTACTCGTTTTACTCGTTTTACTCGTTTTACTCGTTTTACTCGTTTTACTCGTTTTACTCGTTTTACTCGTTTTACTCGTTTTACTCGTTTTACTAGTTTTACTCGTTTTACTCGTATTACTCGTTTTACTCGTTTTACTAGTTTTACTCGTTTTACTCGTTTTACTCGTTTTACTCGTTTTACTCGTTTTACTCGTTTTACTCGTTTTACTCGTTTTACTCGTTTTACTCGTTTTACTCGTTTTACTCGTTTTACTCGATTTACTCGATTTACTCGTTTTACTCGTTTTACTCGTTTTACTCGTTTTACTCGTTTTACTCGTTTTACTCGTTTTACTCGTTTTACTCGTTTTACTCGTTTTACTCGTTTTACTCCTTTTACTCGTATTATTCGTTTTACTTGTTTTACTCGTTTTACTCGTTTTACTCGTTTTACTCGTTTTACTCGTTTTACTCGTTTTACTCGTTTTACTCGTTTTACTCGTTTTACTCGTTTTACTCGTTTTACTCGATTTACTAGTTTTACTAGTTTTACTCGCTTTACTCGCTTTACTCGTTTTACTCGCTTTACTAGTTTTACTCGATTTACTAGTTTTACTAGTTTTACTAGATTTACTCGTTTTACTCGTTTTACTCGTTTTACTCGTTTTACTCGTTTTACTCGTTTTACTCGTTTTACTCGTTTTACTCGTTTTACTCGTTTTACTCGTTTTACTCGTTTTACTCGTTTTACTCGTTTTACTCGATTTACTCGTTTTACTCGATTTACTCGTTTTACTAGTTTTACTAGTTTTACTCGTTTTACTAGTTTTACTCGTTTTACTCGTTTTACTCGATTTACTCGATTTACTCGTTTTACTCGTTTTACTCGTTTTACTCGTTTTACTCGTTTTACTCGTTTTACTCGTTTTACTCGTTTTACTCGTTTTACTCGTTTTACTCGTTTTACTCGTTTTACTCGTTTTACTCGTTTTACTCGTTTTACTCGTTTTACTCGTTTTACTCGTTTTACTCGTTTTATTCGTTTTATTCGTTTTACTCGTATTACTCGTTTTACTCGTTTTACTCGTTTTACTCGTATTACTCGTTTTTACTCGTTTTACTCGTTTTACTCGTTTTACTCGTTTTACTCGTTTTACTCGTTTTACTCGTTTTACTCGTTTTACTCGTTTTACTCGTTTTACTCGTTTTACTAGTTTTACTAGTTTTACTCGTTTTACTAGTTTTACTCGTTTTACTCGTTTTACTCGTTTTACTCGTTTTACTCGTTTTACTCGTTTTACTCGTTTTACTCGTTTTACTCGTTTTACTCGTTTTACTCGTTTTACTCGATTTACTCGATTTACTCGTTTTACTCGTTTTACTCGTTTTACTCGTTTTACTCGATTTACTCGTTTTACTCGTTTTACTCGTTTTACTCGTTTTACTCGTTTTACTCGTTTTACTCGTTTTACTCGTTTTACTCGATTTACTCGTTTTACTCGTTTTACTCGTTTTACTCGATTTACTCGTTTTACTCGATTTACTCGTTTTACTAGTTTTACTAGTTTTACTCGTTTTACTAGTTTTACTCGTTTTACTCGTTTTACTCGATTTACTCGATTTACTCGTTTTACTCGTTTTACTCGTTTTACTCGTTTTACTCGTTTTACTCGTTTTACTCGTTTTACTCGTTTTACTCGTTTTACTCGTTTTACTCGTTTTACTCGTTTTACTCGTTTTACTCGTTTTACTCGTTTTACTCGTTTTACTCGTTTTACTCGTTTTACTCGTTTTACTCGTTTTACTCGTTTTATTCGTTTTACTCGTTTTATTCGTTTTACTCGTATTACTCGTTTTACTCGTTTTACTCGTTTTACTCGTTTTACTCGTTTTACTCGTTTTACTCGTTTTACTCGTTTTACTCGTTTTACTCGTTTTACTCGTTTTACTCGTTTTACTCGTTTTACTCGTTTTACTAGTTTTACTAGTTTTACTCGTTTTACTCGTATTACTCGTTTTACTCGTTTTACTCGTTTTACTCGTTTTACTCGATTTACTCGTTTTACTCGTTTTACTCGTTTTACTCGTTTTACTCGTTTTACTCGTTTTACTCGTTTTACTCGTTTTACTCGTTTTACTCGTTTTACTCGTTTTACTCGTTTTACTCGTTTTGCTCGTTTTGCTCGTTTTACTCGTTTTACTCGTTTTACTCGTTTAACTAGTTTTACTCGTTTTACTCGTTTTACTCGATTTACTCGTTTTACTCGTTTTACTCGTTTTACTCGTTTTACTCGTTTTACTCGTTTTACTCGTTTTACTCGTTTTACTCGATTTACTCGATTTACTCGTTTTACTCGTTTTACTCGTTTTACTCGTTTTACTCGTTTTACTCGTTTTACTCGTTTTACTCGTTTTACTCGTTTTACTCGTTTTACTCGTTTTACTCGTTTTACTCGTTTTACTCGTTTTACTCGTTTTACTCGTTTTACTCGTTTTACTCGTTTTACTCGTTTTACTAGTATTACTCGATTTACTAGTTTTACTAGTTTTACTCGCTTTACTCGCATTACTCGTTTTACTCGCTTTACTAGTTTTACTAGTTTTACTAGATTTACTCGTTTTACTCGTTTTACTCGTTTTACTCGTTTTACTCGTTTTACTCGTTTTACTCGTTTTACTCGTTTTACTCGTTTTACTCGTTTTACTCGTTTTACTCGTTTTACTCGTTTTACTCGTTTTACTCGTTTTACTCGTTTTACTCGTTTTACTCGTTTTACTCGTTTTACTCGTTTTACTCGTTTTACTCGTTTTACTCGTTTTACTCGTTTTACTCGTTTTACTCGTTTTACTCGTTTTACTCGTTTTACTCGTTTTACTCGATTTACTCGTTTTACTCGATTTACTCGTTTTACTAGTTTTACTAGTTTTACTCGTTTTACTAGTTTTACTCGTTTTACTCGTTTTACTCGATTTACTCGATTTACTCGCTTTACTAGTTTTACTCGATTTACTAGTTTTACTAGTTTTACTAGATTTACTCGTTTTACTCGTTTTACTCGTTTTACTCGTTTTACTCGTTTTACTCGTTTTACTCGTTTTACTCGTTTTACTCGTTTTACTCGTTTTACTCGTTTTACTCGTTATACTCGTTTTACTCGTTTTACTCGTTTTACTCGTTTTACTCGTTTTACTCGTTTTACTCGTTTTACTCGTTTTACTCGTTTTACTCGTTTTACTCGTTTTACTCGTTTTACTCGTTTTACTCGTTTTACTCGTTTTACTCGTTTTACTCGTTTTACTCGTTTTACTCGTTTTACTCGTTTTATTCGTTTTATTCGTTTTACTCGTATTACTCGTTTTACTCGTTTTACTCGTTTTACTCGTATTACTCGTTTTACTCGTTTTACTCGTTTTACTCGTTTTACTCGTTTTACTCGTTTTACTAGTTTTACTAGTTTTACTCGTTTTACTAGTTTTACTCGTTTTACTCGTTTTACTCGTTTTACTCGTTTTACTCGTTTTACTCGTTTTACTCGTTTTACTCGTTTTACTCGTTTTACTCGTTTTACTCGTTTTACTCGTTTTACTCGTTTTACTCGTTTTACTCGTTTTACTCGATTTACTCGTTTTACTCGTTTTACTCGTTTTACTCGATTTACTCGTTTTACTCATTTTACTCGTTTTACTCGATTTACTCGTTTTACTCGTTTTACTCGTTTAACTAGTTTAACTAGTTTTACTCGTTTTACTCGTTTTACTCGTATTACTCGTTTTACTCGTTTTACTCCTTTTACTCGTTTTACTCGTTTTACTCGTTTTACTCGTTTTACTCGTTTTACTCGTTTTACTCGTTTTGCTCGTTTTGCTCGTTTTACTCGTTTTACTCGTTTTACTCGTTTAACTAGTTTTACTCGTTTTACTCGTTTTACTCGTTTTACTCGTTTTACTCGTTTTACTCGTTTTACTCGTTTTACTCGTTTTACTCGTTTTACTCGTTTTACTCGTTTTACTCGTTTTACTCGATTTACTCGTTTTACTCGTTTTACTCGTTTTACTCGTTTTACTCGTTTTACTCGTTTTACTCGTTTTACTCGTTTTACTCGTTTTACTCGTTTTACTAGTTTTACTAGTTTTACTCGTTTTACTAGTTTTACTCGTTTTACTCGTTTTACTCGTTTTACTCGTTTTACTCGTTTTACTCGTTTTACTCGTTTTACTCGTTTTACTCGTTTTACTCGTTTTACTCGTTTTACTCGTTTTACTCGATTTACTCGTTTTACTCGTTTTACTCGTTTTACTCGATTTACTCGTTTTACTCGATTTACTCGTTTTACTAGTTTTACTAGTTTTACTCGTTTTACTAGTTTTACTCGTTTTACTCGTTTTACTCGATTTACTCGATTTACTCGTTTTACTCGTTTTACTCGTTTTACTCGTTTTACTCGTTTTACTCGTTTTACTCGTTTTACTCGTTTTACTCGTTTTACTCGTTTTACTCGTTTTACTCGTTTTACTCGTTTTACTCGTTTTACTCGTTTTACTCGTTTTACTCGTTTTACTCGTTTTACTCGTTTTACTCGTTTTACTCGTTTTATTCGTTTTACTCGTATTACTCGTTTTACTCGTTTTACTCGTTTTACTCGTTTTACTCGTTTTACTCGTTTTACTCGTATTACTCGTTTTACTCGTTTTACTCGTTTTACTCGTTTTACTCGTTTTACTCGTTTTACTCGTTTTACTCGTTTTACTCGTTTTACTAGTTTTACTAGTTTTACTCGTTTTACTCGTTTTACTAGTTTTACTCGCTTTACTCGCTTTACTCGTTTTACTCGCTTTACTAGTTTTACTAGTTTTACTAGATTTACTCGTTTTACTCGTTTTACTCGTTTTACTCGTTTTACTCGTTTTACTCGTTTTACTCGTTTTACTCGTTTTACTCGTTTTACTCGTTTTACTCGTTTTACTCGTTTTACTCGTTTTACTCGTTTTACTCGTTTTACTCGTTTTACTCGTTTTACTCGTTTTACTCGTTTTACTCGTTTTACTCGTTTTACTCGTTTTACTCGTTTTACTCGTTTTACTCGTTTTATTCGTTTTACTCGTTTTATTCGTTTTATTCGTTTTACTCGTATTACTCGTTTTACTCGTTTTACTCGTTTTACTCGTATTACTCGTTTTACTCGTTTTACTCGTTTTACTCGTTTTACTCGTTTTACTCGTTTTACTCGTTTTACTCGTTTTACTCGTTTTACTAGTTTTACTAGTTTTAC
>NW_027487207.1:0-16910 GCF_050908995.1 Andrena cerasifolii | reverse complement strand
TTTTATATTTTTTTAAATTTATAAATTTCTTATTTCAAAAAATGTTTTTTTAATTTTTATTTTTCTTTTATTTTAATTTTTTTATTTTTTTCAAATTTTAAAATTTTTTTTAATTTTTTTATAAATTTTTTTTTAATTTTTAAAATTTGTTTAAAATTTAAAAAAAAAAATTTTTAAATTTTGTTTTAATTTTTTAACAATTTCTTTTAAAAAAATTTTATTTGTTTTTTAAATTTTTTTCTTAATTTTTTTAAATTTTTTAATTTTTTTTTTAATTTTCTTATTTTTTTTTATTTTTTTTTGTTTTTTTTTTAATTTTTAATTTTTTTTTAAATTTTTAAAATATTTTTTAAAATTTTTAAAACTTTTTGAAATTTTTAAATTTTTTTATAAATTTTTAAAATTTTTTAAAATTACTTTTAAAATTTTTTTAAACGTTAAAAAAATTTTATTTTTTTAAATTTTTTACAAAAATTTTTAACATTTTTTTATATTTTTTTAAATTTTTTAAATTTTTTTAAAAATTAAAAAAATTTTTTTAAAAATTTTGTTTTAATTTTTAACAATTTTTTTTTTAAATTTTTTTATTTATGTTTTTAAAATTTTTTTATAAACTTTTTTCAATTTTTTAAATTTTTCTTTAAAATTTAAAAATTTTTTTTTTAATTTTTAAAATTTTTTTTTAATTTTTAAATTTTTTTTTTCATTTTTTAAGAAAAAATTTTAAAATCTCTTTTCTTTAATTATATTTTCATTTAAATTTTTTTTTCATTTTTAAAATTTTTTTTTTAATTTTTAAGAAAAAAATTTAAAATTTCTTTTCTTTAATTATTTTTTCATTTAAAATTTTTTTTTAATTTTTAAAAAAAATTTTAATTTTAAATTTTTTTTTAATTTTTAAAAAAAATTTTAATTTTAAATTTTTTTTTAATTTTCTTATAATTTTTAAAATTTTTTTTTAATTTTTTGATTTTTTTTTTAATTTTTTAAAAAAATTTTTAAATTTTTAAAATTTTTTTTTAAATTTCTTTAAAAATTTTTTTAAAAAATTTGTTTTAATGTTTTAACAAAATTTTTTTTAAATTTTTTATTTATGTTTTTAAATTTTTTTTCTTCTTTTTAAATTTTTTAAATTTTTCAAAATTTTTTAAAAATTTTTTTTTTTTTAAATTTTTTATTTTTTTTTTAAATTTTTAAAAAATTTTTTTTATTTTTTTTTAAATTTTTTTTTATTTTTAAAAAAAAAAATTTTCTATATTTTTTAACTTTTTCATTTTTTTTTAATTTTTTTCATTCTTTTCAATTTTTTTAAAAAACTTTTTTTCATTTTTTAAAATTTTTTTTTCATTTTTTTACAATTTTTTTTAATTTTCTTCATTTTTTTTTAATTTTAAAAAAAAAAATTTTAAATTTTGATTTAATTTTTTAACAATTTCTTTTAAAAAAATATTATTTATGTTTTTGTATTTTTTCTACATTTTTTTTTTCATTTTTAAAATTTTTTCAAATTTTTAAAATTTTTTTTAATTTCCTTATAATTTTTTTATTTTTTTAAATTTTTAAAAAATTTTTTTAATTTTGTTATAAATTTTTTTTAATTTTTTTAAAAAATTTGTTTTAATTTTTTAACAAAATTTTTTAAAAAATTTTTTTATTTTTTTTTTATTTAAATTTTTTTTAATTTTCTTATAATTTTTTTATTTTTTTAAAATTTTTTAAAATTTTTTAAAATTTTTTTTAAAAAAATTTGTTTTAATTTTTTAACAATTTTTTTTTAATTTTTTTTCCCTTTTTTTTAAATTTTTTTAATTTTCGAAAATTTTTTAAAAAATTTTTTTGTTTTTTTTTTAATTTTTTATTTTTTTAATTTTTTGTTTAAATTTTTTAAAAATTTTTTTTTATTTTTTTAAAATTTTTTTTTATTTTTTTTTAAAAAAAAATTTCTATATTTTTTATCTTTTTCATTTTTTTAAAATTTTTTTCATTCTTTTCAATTTTTTTAAAAAACTTTTTTTCATTTTTTTTCATTTTTTTACAATTTGTTTTTAATTTTCTTATAATTTTTTTTTAAAATTTAAAAAAAATTTTTTTTTTAAATTTTGTTTTAATTTTATAACAATTTCTTTTAAAAAATTTTTTATTTATGTTTTTAAATTTTTTTCTTCTTTTTAAATTTTTTAAATTTTTCAAAATTTTTTTAAAAATTTTTTTTTAAATTTTTTATTTTTTTTTTAAATTTTTTAAAAATTTTTTTTATTTTTTTTTAATTTTTTTTTATTTTTTAAAAAAAAAATTTTTCTATAATTTTTAACTTTTTCATTTTTTTTAAATTTTTTTCATTCTTTTCAATTTTTTTAAAAAACTTTTTTTCATTTTTTAAAATTTTTTTTTCATTTTTTTACAATTTTTTTTAATTTTCTTGTAAATTTTTTTTTAATTTTTTTAAAAAAAAATTTTTTTAAATTTTGATTTAATTTTTTAACAATTTCTTTAACAATTTCTTTTAAAAAAATATTATTTATGTTTTTGTATTTTTTCTACATTTTTTTTCATTTTTAAATTTTTTCTTAATTTTTTTAAAATTTTTTTATTTTTTTAAATTTTTAAAATTTTTTTTTAATTTTCTTATAATTTTTTAATTTTTTAAAATTTTTTTAAAAAATTTGTTTTAATTTTTTAACTTTTTCATTTTTTAAAATTTTTTTCATTTTTTTTAAATTTTTTAAAAACTTTTTAAATTTTTTTTTTTTAAATTTTTATTTGTTTATTTTTTTTATTTTTCTTCTAAATTTTTGTATATTTTTTTATTTAAAATTTTTTTTGTATTTAAATTTTTTATTTTAATTTTTTTAAATATATAAAAAAAAAATTTTTATTAATTTTTTTAATATTTTAAATTTTTTTAAAAATTTTTTTTATTTTTTTAATTTTAATTTTTTTTTAAAATTTTTAAAAAATTTTTTTTATTTTTTTTTAATTTTTTTTATTTTTTAAAAAAAAAAATTTTCTATATTTTTTAACTTTTTCATTTTTTTTTAATTTTTTTCATTCTTTTCAATTTTTTAAAAAACTTTTTTTCATTTTTTAAAATTTTTTTTTCATTTTTTTACAATTTTTTTTAATTTTCTTCTAAATTTTTTTTTAATTTTAAAAAAAAAAATTTTAAATTTTGATTTAATTTTTTAACAATTTCTTTTAAAAAAATATTATTTATGTTTTTGTATTTTTTCTACATTTTTTTTTTTCATTTTTAAAATTTTTTCAAATTTTTAAAATTTTTTTTAATTTCCTTATAATTTTTTTATTTTTTTAAATTTTTAAAAAATTTTTTTAATTTTGTTATAAATTTTTTTTAATTTTTTTAAAAAATTTGTTTTAATTTTTTAACAAAATTTTTTAAAAAATTTTTTTATTTTTTTTTTTATTTAATTTTTTTTTAATTTTCTTATAATTTTTTTATTTTTTTTAAATTTTTTAAAATTTTTTTAAATTTTTTTTAAAAAAATTTGTTTTAATTTTTTAACAATTTTTTTTAAATTTTTTTTCCCTTTTTTTTTAAATTTTTTTAATTTTCGAAAATTTTTTAAAAAATTTTTTTGTTTTTTTTTTAATTTTTTATTTTTTTAATTTTTTGTTTAAATTTTTTAAAAAATTTTTTTTATTTTTTTTAAATTTTTTTTTATTTTTTTTTAAAAAAAAATTTCTATATTTTTTATCTTTTTCATTTTTTTTAAATTTTTTTCATTCTTTTCAATTTTTTTAAAAAACTTTTTTTCATTTTTTTTCATTTTTTTACAATTTGTTTTTAATTTTCTTATAAATTTTTTTTAAAATTTAAAAAAAAATTTTTTTTTAAATTTTGTTTTAATTTTATAACAATTTCTTTTAAAAAATTTTTTATTTATGTTTTTAAATTTTTTTCTTCTTTTTAAATTTTTTAAATTTTTCAAAATTTTTTTAAAAATTTTTTTTTAAATTTTTTATTTTTTTTTAAATTTTTTAAAAATTTTTTTATTTTTTTTTAATTTTTTTTTATTTTTTAAAAAAAAAAATTTTCTATATTTTTTAACTTTTTCATTTTTTTAAAATTTTTTTCATTCTTTTCAATTTTTTTAAAAAACTTTTTTTCATTTTTTAAAATTTTTTTTTCATTTTTTTACAATTTTTTTTAATTTTCTTGTAAATTTTTTTTTAATTTTTTTAAAAAAAAATTTTTTTAAATTTTGATTTAATTTTTTAACAATTTCTTTTAAAAAAATATTATTTATGTTTTTGTATTTTTTCTACATTTTTTTTTCATTTTTAAATTTTTTTCTTAATTTTTTTAAAATTTTTTTATTTTTTTTAAATTTTTAAATTTTTTTTTTAATTTTCTTATAATTTTTTTAATTTTTAAAAATTTTTTTAAAAAATTTGTTTTAATTTTTTAACTTTTTCATTTTTTAAAAATTTTTTTCATTTTTTTTTAAATTTTTTAAAAAACTTTTTAAATTTTTTTTTTTTTTAAATTTTTATTTGTTTATTTTTTTTATTTTTCTTCTAAATTTTTGTATATTTTTTTATTTAATATTTTTTTTGTATTTAAATTTTTTTATTTTAATTTTTTTAAATATATAAAAAAAAATTTTTATTAATTTTTTTAATATTTTAAATTTTTTTAAAAATTTTTTTTATTTTTTTTAATTTTTAATTTTTTTTTAATTTTCTTATAATTTTTTTTTATTTTTTTTTTAAAATATCTATATTTTTTAATTTTTTTTAATTTTTTTAAAATTTTTTTAAATTTTTTTAAAAATTTTGTTTATTTTTTTAAAATTTTTATTTGTTTATTTTTTTTATTTTTTATTTTTCTTTTAATTTTTTGTATATTTTTTTATTAAAATTTTTTTTTAAATTTAAAATTTTATTTTTATTTTTTTTTAAATTATAATTTTTTATTTCAAAAAATGTTTTTTTAATATTTATTTTTCTTTTATTTTAATTTTTCAAATTTTTTCAAATTTTTAAAATTTTTTTTAATTTCCTTATAATTTTTTATTTTTTTTAAATTTTTAAAAATTTTTTTTAATTTTGTTATAATTTTTTTTTAATTTTTAAATTTTTTTAAAATTTAAAAAAAAAATTTAAATTTTGTTTAAATTTTTTAACAAATTTTTTTAAAATATTTAATATTTTTTCAAAAAAAAAATTCTATATTTTTTAATTTTTTTCATTTTTTTTTAAATTTTTTAAAATTTTTATTAATTTTCTCATAAATTTTTTTTTAAATTTAAAAAAAAATTTTTTTAAATTTTTTTTAATTTTTTTTTAAAAAATTTGTTTTAATTTTTTAACAAAATTAAAAAATTTTTTTAATTTTAATTTTTTTTAATTTTCTTATAATTTTTTTTTTAATTTTTAAATTTTTTTTTAATTTTCTTATAATTTTTTTATTTTTTTTTAATTTTTTTTAAATTTTTTTTTAATTTTTTTAAAAAATTTGTTTTAATTTTTTAACAAAATTTTTTAAAAAATTTTTTTATTTTTTTTTATTTAAATTTTTTTTAATTTTCTTATAATTTTTTTATTTTTTTTTAATTTTTTTAAAATTTTTTTTTAATTTTTTTAAAAAAATTTGTTTTAATTTTTTAACAATTTTTTTTTAAATTTTTTTTCCTTTTTTTAAATTTTTTTAATTTTTGAAAATTTTTTAAAAAATTTTTTTGTTTTTTTTTTTAATTTTTTATTTTTTTAATTTTTTGTTTAAATTTTTTAAAAATTTTTTTTCATTTTTTTTCATTTTTTTACAATTTGTTTTTAATTTTCTTATAAATTTTTTTTAAAATTTAAAAAAAATTTTTTTTTTAAATTTTGTTTTAATTTTATAACAATTTCTTTTAAAAAAAATTTTATTTATGTTTTTAAATTTTTTTCTTTTTTTTTAAATTTTTTTTAATTTTTTATATTTTTTTTTTAAATTTTTTTTTTTTTTTTTAAATTTTTTATTTTTTTTATATATATTTTTAAATTTTTTTAAAATTTTTTAAATTTTTTCTTAAAAAATTTTTCTTATTTTTTTTTAAATTTTTTTATTTTTTTTAAATTTTTAATTTTTTTTTTAATTTTTAAAAAATTTTTAAAATTTTTTAAAATTTTTTTTAAAAAATTTGTTTTAATTTTTCGAAAAAATTTTTCTAAATTTTTTTTTATTTTTTTTTTAATTTAAATTTTTTTTTAATTTTCTTATAATTTTTTTATTTTTTTTTTAATTTTTTAAATTTTTTTTTAATTTTTTTTTAAAAAATTTGTTTTAATTTTTTAACAAAATTTTTTAAAAAAATTTTCTTTAATTTTGTTTCTATAATTTTTTTAATTTTTTAAAAAAATTTTTTTTAAATTTTTTAAAAAATTTTTTTTTAAATTTTTTTAAAAATTTTGGTTATTTCTTTTAATTTTTTACAAAAAATCTTTAATTTTTTATATATTTTTTTTAAATTTTTAAAAAAATTAAAAAAAAAATTTTTTAAAAATTTGATTTAATTTTTTAACAATTTTTTTTTAAAATTTTTTATTTATGTTTTTAAATTTTTTTCTTTTTTTTAATTTTTTTTTGATTTTTTAAATTTTTTTTAAAAATTTTTTTGTTTTTTTTTAATTTTTTATTTTTTTTTATATATATATTTTTAATTTTTTTTAAATTTTTTAAATTTTTTTTTAAAAATTTTTCTTATTTTTTTAAAAATTTTATTATTTTTTTTAAATTTAAAAATTTTTTTTTAATATTCTTATAATTTTTTTAATTTTTTTAAATTCTTTTAAAAAAATTTTGTTGTAATTTTTAACAATTTTTCTTTAAATTTTTTTATTTATGTTTTTAAAATTTTTTTTATAAACTTTTTTCAATTTTTTAAATTTTTCTTTAAAATTTAAAAATTTTTTTTTTAATTTTTAAAATTTTTTTTTAATTTTTAAATTTTTTTTTTCATTTTTTAAGAAAAAATTTTAAAATTTCTTTTCTTTAATTATATTTTCATTTAAATTTTTTTTTTAATTTTTAAAATTTTTTTTTTAATTTTTAAGAAAAAATTTTAAAATTTCTTTTCTTTAATTATTTTTTCGATTAAATTTTTTTTTTAATTTTTAAAAAAAATTTTAATTTTAAATTTTTTTTTAATTTTCTTATAATTTTTAAAAATTTTTTTTAATTTTTTAATTTTTTTTTTAATTTTTTAAAAATTTTTTTAAATTTTTAAAATTTTTTTTTAAATTTCTTTAAAAATTTTTTTAAAAAATTTGTTTTAATGTTTTAACAAATTTTTTTTTAAATTTTTTAAATTTTTTTTAAATTTTTTTTTAAAATTTTTTTTCTATATTTTTTAATTTTTTTAATTTTTTTAAAAAATTTTCATTTTGTTAAATTTTTTTTAAATTTTTAAAAAAATTTAAATTTTTTTTTAAAAAAATTTGTTATAATTTTTTAACAATTTTTTTTAAATTTTTTATTTATGTTTTTAATTTTTTTTCTTCTTTTTAAATATTTTAAATTTTTCAAAATTTTTTTAAAAATTTTTTTGTTTTTTTTAAATTTTTTATTTTTTTTTTAAATTTTTTTTTATTTTTTTAAAAAAAAAATTTCTATATTTTTTATCTTTTTCATTTTTTTAAATTTTTTTCATTGTTTTCAATTTTTTTAAAAAACTTTTTTTCATTTTTTAAAATTTTTTTTCATTTTTTTACAATTTTTTTTAATTTTCTTTTAAATTTTTTTTTAATTTTTTTAAAAAAATTTTTTTTAAATTTTGATTTAATTTTTTAACAATTTCTTTTAAAAAAATATTATTTATGTTTTTGTATTTTTTCTACACTTTTTTTTAATTTTTAAATTTTTTTCTTAATTTTTTTAAAATTTTTTTATTTTTTTTAAATTTTTAAAATTTTTTTTTAATTTTCTTATGATTTTTTTAATTTTTTAAATTTTTTTTTAAAAAATTTGTTTTAATTTTTTAACAAATTTTTTAAAAATTTTTATTTATTTTTTTTTTTTATTTTTCTTCTAAATTTTTGTATATTTTTTTATTTAAAATTTTTTTTGTATTTAAATTTTTTTATTTTAATTTTTTTAAATATATAAAAAAATTTTTTTTATTAATTTTTTTAATATTTTAAATTATTTTTAAATTTTTTTTTATTTTTTTTAATTTTTAATTTTTTTTTAATTTTCTTATAATTTTTTTTTATTTTTTTTTAAAATATCTATATTTTTTAATTTTTTTTTAATTTTTTAAAATTTTTTTTTAATTTTTTTTAAAAATTTTGTGTATTTTTTTAAAATTTTTATTTGTTTATTTTTTATATTTTTTATTTTTCTTTTAATTTTTTGTATATTTTTTTATTAAAATTTTTTTTTAAATTTAAAATTTTATTTTTATTTTTTTTTAAATTATAATTTTTTATTTCAAAAAATGTTTTTTTAATTTTTATTTTTCTTTTATTTTAATTTTTAAAATTTTTTCAAATTTTAAAAATTTTTTTTAATTTCCTTGTAATTTTTTTATTTTTTTAAATTTTTATAATTTTTTTTTAATTTTGTTATAAATTTTTTTTAATTTTTAAATTTTTTTTTAAAATTTAAAAAAAAAATTTAAATTTTGTTTAAATTTTTTAACAAATTTTTTTTAAAATATTTAATATTTTTTTTAAAAAAAATTCTATATTTTTTAATTATTTTCATTTTTTTTAATTTTTTTTTAATTTTAATTTTTTTTTAATTTTCTTATAATTTTTTTTTTTAATTTTTAAATTTTTTTTTAATTTTCTTATAATTTTTTTATTTTTTTTAAATTTTTTTTATTTTTTTTAAAATTTTTTTTAAAATTTAAAAAAAAAATTTTTTTTAATTTTTTAACAAATTTTAAAATTTTTTTTTATTTTTTTTAAATTTTTTTTTTAAATTTTTTTCTATATTTTTTAACTTTTTCATTTTTTTTTAAACTTTTTTCATTTTTTTTAATTTTTTTAAAAAACTTTTTTTTCATTTTTTAAAATTTTTTTTCATTTTTTTTAAATTTTTTAAAAAACTTTTTAAATTTTTTTTTTATTTTTTAAAATTTTTATTTGTATATTTTTTTATTTAAATTTTTTTTTGTATTTAAATTTTTTATTTTAATTTTTTTAAATATTTAAAAAAAAAATTTTATTAATTTTTTTAATATTTTAAAATTTTTTAAAATTTTTTTATTTTTTTTAAATTTTTTTAAATTTTTTTTATTTTTTTTAAATTTTCATTTTAAATTTTTTTTATATTTTTTAATTTTTTTCATTTTTTTAAAAATTTTTTCATTTTGTTAAATTTTTTTTTAAATTTTTTTAAAAATTTGTTTTAACTTTTTAACAAAATTTTTTAAAAAATTTTTCTTTAATTTTGTTTCTATATTTTTTAATTTTTTAAATTTTTTTAAAAAATTTTTTTAAAATTTTTTTAAAAATTTTGGTTATTTTTTTTAATTTTTTACAAAAAATCTTTAATTTTTTATATATTTTTTTTAAATTTTTAAAAAAATTTAAAAAATTTTTTTTAAAAAATTTGATTTAATTTTTTAACAATTTTTTTTAAAAAATTTTTATTTATGTTTTTAAATTTTTTTCCCTTTTTTAAAATTTTTTTTAATTTTTGAAATTTTTTTAAAAATTTTTTGTTTTTTTTCAAATTTTTTATTTTTTTATTTATTTTTTTAATTTTTTAAAAAAAAATTTCTTATTTTTTTTTAAATTTTATTATTTTTTTAATTTTTTTTTAATTTTCTTATAATTTTTTTAATTTTTTAAAATTTTTAAAAAAAATTTTTTTTTATTTTTTAACAAATTTAAAAATTTTTTTTTTTTATTTTTTTTAAATTTTTTTCATTTTTTTAATTTTTTTAAATTTTTTAAAATTTTTTTTTATTTTTTAAAATTTTTTTTTATTTTTTTAAAAAAAAAATTTCTATATTTTTTAACTTTTTCATTTTTTTTAATTTTTTTCATTCTTTTCAATTTTTTAAAAAATTTTTTCATTTTGTTAAATTTTTTTAAAAATTTTGTTTATTTTTTTTAATTTTTTAACAATTTTTTTAAAATATTTTATTTATGTTGTTAAAATTTTTTTCTTATTTTTTTTTAATTTTTTGAATTTTTAAATTTTTTGTTTTTTTTAATTTTTTATTTTTTTATTTATTTTTTCAATTTTTAAAAAAAAAATTTCTTATTTTTTTTTAAATTTTATTATTTTTTTTAATTTTTTTTCATTTTTTTACAATTTTTTTTAATTTTCATATAAATTTTTTTTAAATTTTTTTAAAAAATTTTTTTTTTAATTTTTTTTAATTTTTTAACAATTTCTTTTAAAAAAATATTATTTATGTTTTTGTATTTTTTCTACATTTTTTATTTTTTTTCATTTTTAAATTTTTTTCTTAATTTTTTTAAATTTTTTTTATTTTTTTTTAAATTTTAAAAAATTTTTTTTAATTTTCTTATAATTTTTTTAATTTTTTAAATTTTTTTTAAAAAAATTGTTTTTAATTTTTTAACAAATTTTTTTTAATTTTTATTTATTTTTTTTTATCTTTTTTTAAAAATAAATTTCTATATTTTTAACTTTTTCATTTTTTTTTAATTTTTTTCATTTTTTTAAATTTTTTAAAGAATTTTTTTTAAATTTTTAAAAATTTTTTTTTTTTTTTTTAAATTTTTTTTTATTTTTAAAAAAAAATTTTTTCTATATTTTTTAACTTTTTCATTTTTTTAAAATTTTTTTCATTCTTTTCAATTTTTTTAAAAAACTTTTTTTGCATTTTTTAAAATTTGTTTTAATTTTTTAACAAATTTTTTTTAATTTTTATTTATTTTTTTTTATTTTCTTTTAAAATAAAATTTCTATATTTTTTAACTTTTTCATTTTTTAAAAATTTTTTCATTTTTTTAAAATTTTTTTCATTCTTTTCAATTTTTTTAAAAATTTTTTCATTTTGTTAAATTTTTTTAAAAAATTTTGTTTATTTTTTTTAATTTTTTAACAATTTTTTTAAAATATTTTATTTATGTTTTTAAAATTTTTTCTTATTTTTTTTTTAATTTTTTGAATTTTTTAAATTTTTTGTTTTTTTTTTAATTTTTTATTTTTTTATTTATTTTTTTAATTTTTTAAAAAAAAATTTCTTATTTTTTTTTAAATTTTATTATTTTTTTTAATTTTTTTTTAATTTTCTTATAATTTTTTTAATTTTTAAAATTTTTTAAAAAAATTTTTTTTTTATTTTTTAACAAATTTTAAAAAATTTTTTTTTTATTTCTTTAAATTTTTTTTAATTTTTTTAATTTTTTTAAATTTTTTAAAATTTTTTTTTATTTTTTAAAATTTTTTTTTATTTTTTTAAAAAAAAATTTCTATATTTTTTAACTTTTTCATTTTTTTTAAAAATTTTTTTCATTCTTTTCAATTTTTTTAAAAATTTTTTCATTTTGTTAAATTTTTTTAAAATTTTGTTTATTTTTTTTAATTTTTTAACATTTTTTTAAAAATATTTTATTTATGTTTTTAAAATTTTTTTCTTATTTTTTTTTTAATTTTTTGAATTTTTTTAAATTTTTTGTTTTTTTTAATTTTTTATTTTTTTATTTATTTTTTTAATTTTTAAAAAAAAAATTTCTTATTTTTTTTTAAATTTTATTATTTTTTTAATTTTTTTTTCATTTTTTTACAATTTTTTTTAATTTTCATATAAATTTTTTTTAATTTTTTTAAAAAAAATTTTTTTTTAATTTTTTTTAATTTTTTAACAATTTCTTTTAAAAAAATATTATTTATGTTTTTGTATTTTTTCTACATTTTTTATTTTTTTTCATTTTTAAATTTTTTTCTTAATTTTTTAAAATTTTTTTTATTTTTTTTTAAATTTTTAAAAATTTTTTTTAATTTTCTTATAATTTTTTTAATTTTTTAAAATTTTTTTAAAAAATTTGTTTTAATTTTTTAACAAATTTTTTTTAATTTTTATTTATTTTTTTTATCTTTTTTTAAAAATAAATTTCTATATTTTTTAACTTTTTCATTTTTTTTAAATTTTTTTCATTTTTTTAAATTTTTTAAAGAACTTTTTTTAAATTTTTAAAATTTTTTTTTTATTTTTTTTTAAATTTTTTTTTATTTAAAAAAAAAAAATTTTTCTATATTTTTTAACTTTTTCATTTTTTTTAAATTTTTTTCATTCTTTTCAATTTTTTTAAAAAACTTTTTTTGCATTTTTTAAAATTTGTTTTAATTTTTTAACAAATTTTTTTTAATTTTTATTTATTTTTTTTATTTTTTTTTAAAATAAAATTTCTATATTTTTTAACTTTTTCATTTTTTTAAAATTTTTTTCATTTTTTTTAAATTTTTTTCATTCTTTTCAATTTTTTTAAAAATTTTTTCATTTTGTTAAATTTTTTTAAAAATTTTGTTTATTTTTTTTAATTTTTTAACAATTTTTTTAAAATATTTTATTTATGTTTTTAAAATTTTTTTCTTATTTTTTTTTAATGTTTTGAATTTTTTAAATTTTTTGTTTTTTTTTAATTTTTTATTTTTTTATTTATTTTTTTAATTTTTTAAAAAAAAATTTCTTATTTTTTTTAAATTTTATTATTTTTTTTAATTTTTTTTTAATTTTCTTATAATTTTTTTAATTTTTTAAAATTTTTTAAAAATTTTTTTTTTTATTTTTTAACAAATTTTAAAAATTTTTTTTTTATTTTTTTAAATTTTTTTCATTTTTTTAATTTTTTTAAATTTTTAAAATTTTTTTTTTATTTTTAAAATTTTTTTTTTATTTTTTTAAAAAAAAAATTTCTATATTTTTTAACTTTTTCATTTTTTTTAAATTTTTTTCATTCTTTTCAATTTTTTTAAAAATTTTTTCATTTTGTTAAATTTTTTTAAAAATTTTGTTTATTTTTTTTAATTTTTTAACAATTTTTTTAAAATATTTTATTTATGTTTTTAAAATTTTTTTCTTATTTTTTTTTTAATTTTTTGAATTTTTTAAATTTTTTGTTTTTTTTTTAATTTTTTATTTTTTTATTTATTTTTTTAATTTTTTAAAAAAAAATTTCTTATTTTTTTTTAAATTTTATTATTTTTTTTAATTTTTTTTTCATTTGTTAAGAAAAAATTTTAAAATTTCTTTTCTTTAATTATATTTTCACTTAAATTTTTTTTTTTAATTTTTAAAATTTTTTTTTTAATTTTTAAGAAAAAATTTTAAAATTTCTTTTCTTTAATTATTTTTTCATTTAAAATTTTTTTTTAATTTTTAAAAAAAATTTTAATTTTAAATTTTTTTTTAATTTTTAAAAAAAATTTTAATTTTAAATTTTTTTTTTAATTTTCTTATAATTTTTAAAATTTTTTTTTAATTTTTTAATTTTTTTTTTAATTTTTTAATTTTTTTTAATTTTTTAAAAATTTTTTTAAATTTTTAAAAATTTTTTTAAATTTCTTTAAAAATTTTTTTAAAAAATTTGTTTTAATGTTTTAACAAATTTTTTTTTAAATTTTTTTATTTTTTTTTAAATTTTTTTTTTAAATTTTTTTTCTATATTTTTTAATTTTTTTAATTTTTTTAAAAAAATTTCGTTTTGTTAAATTTTTTTTAAATTTTTAAAAAAATTTAAATTTTTTTTAAAAAAAATTTGTTTTAATTTTTTAACAATTTTTTTTAAATTTTTTATTTATGTTTTTAAATTTTTTTCTTCTTTTTAAATATTTTAAATTTTTCAAATTTTTTTTAAAAATTTTTTTGTTTTTTTTAAATTTTTTATTTTTTTTAAATTTTTTTTATTTTTTAAAAAAAAAAATTTCTATATTTTTTAACTTTTTCATTTTTTTAAATTTTTTTCATTCTTTTCAATTTTTTTAAAAAACTTTTTTTCATTTTTTAAAATTTTTTTTCATTTTTTTACAATTTTTTTTTAATTTTCTTTTAAATTTTTTTTTAATTTTTTTAAAAAAAATTTTTTTTAAATTTTGATTTAATTTTTTAACAATTTCTTTTAAAAAAATATTATTTATGTTTTTGTATTTTTTCTACATTTTTTTTTCATTTTTAAATTTTTTTCTTAATTTTTTTAAAATTTTTTTATTTTTTTGAAATTTTTAAATTTTTTTTTTAATTTTCTTATAATTTTTTTAATATTTTAATATTTTTTTTAAAAAATTGGTTTTAATTTTTTAACAAATTTTTTAAAAATTTTTATTTATTTATTTATTTTATTTTTCTTCTAAATTTTTGTATATTTTTTTATTTAAAATTTTTTTTGTATTTAAATTTTTTTATTTTAATTTTTTTAAATATATAAAAAAAAAATTTTTTATTAATTTTTTTAATATTTTAAATTTTTTAAAATTTTTTTTTATTTTTTTTAATTTTTAATTTTTTTTTAATTTTCTTATAATTTTTTTTTATTTTTTTTTTTAAAATATCTATATTTTTTAATTTTTTTTTAATTTTTTAAAATTTTTTTTTAATTTTTTTTAAAAATTTTGTTTATTTTTTTTTTTAAATTTTTATTTGTTTATTTTTTATATTTTTTATATTTTTCTTTTAATTTTTTGTATATTTTTTTATTAAAATTTTTTTTTTTAAATTTAAAATTTTATTTTTATTTTTTTTTAAATTATAATTTTTTATTTCAAAAAATGTTTTTTTAATTTTTATTTTTCTTTTATTTTAATTTTTAAAATTTTTTCAAATTTTAGAAATTTTTTTTAATTTCCTTGTAATTTTTTTATTTTTTTAAATTTTAAAAATTTTTTTTTAATTTTGTTATAAATTTTTTTTAATTTTTAAATTTTTTTTTAAAATTTAAAAAAAAATTTAAATTTTGTTTAAATTTTTTAACAAATTTTTTTTAAAATATTTAATATTTTTTTTTAAAAAAAATTCTATATTTTTTAATTATTTTCATTTTTTTTAAATTTGTTAAAATTTTTATTAATTTTCTCATAAATTTTTTTTTAAATTTAAAAAAAATTTATTTTAAATTTTTTTAAATTTTTTTTAAAAAATTTGTTTTAATTTTTTAACAAAATTTTTTAAAAAATTTTTTTATTTTTTTTAATTTTCTTATAATTTTTTTATTTTTTTTTTAATTTTTTAAAATTTTTTAAAATTTTTTTTAAAAAAATTTGTTTTAATTTTTTAACAATTCTTTTTAAAATTTTTTTTCCTTTTTTTTTAATTTTTTTAATTTTTGAAAATTTTTAAAAAAATTTTTTTGTTTTTTTTTAATTTTTAAATTTTTTGTTTAAATTTTTTAAAAATTTTTTTTTATTTTTTATAAATTTTTTTTTATTTTTTAAAAAAAAAATTTCTATATTTTTTATCTTTTTCATTTTTTTAAAATTTTTTTTCATTCTTTTCAATTTTTGTAAAAAACTTTTTTTCATTTTTTTCATTTTTTTACAATTTTTTTTTAATTTTCGTATAATTTTTTTAATTTTTTTTAAATTTTTTTAAAAATTTTTTTTTAATTTTTTAACAAATTTTAAAATTTTTTTTTTATTTTTTAAAAATTTTTTTTTTTTAAATTTTTTTCTATATTTTTTAACTTTTTCATTTTTTTAAATTTTTTTCATTTTTTTTAATTTTTTTAAAAAACTTTTTTTTCATTTTTTAAAATTTTTTTTCATTTTTTTAAAATTTTTTAAAAAACTTTTTAAATTTTTTTTATTTTTTAATTTTTTTCATTTTTTAAAAATTTTTTCATTTTGTTAAATTTTTTTTTAAATTTTTTTAAAAATTTGTTTTAACTTTTTAACAAAATTTTTTAAAAAATTTTTCTTTAATTTTGTTTCTATATTTTTTAATTTTTTAAATTTTTTTAAAAAATTTTTTTAAAATTTTTTTAAAAATTTTGGTTATTTTTTTAATTTTTTACAAAATATCTTTAATTTTTTATATATTTTTTTAAAAATTTTTAAAAAAATTAAAAAAATTTTTTTTAAAAAATTTGATTTAATTTTTTAACAATTTTTTTTAAAAAATTTTTATTTATGATTTTAAATTTTTTCCCCTTTTTTAAAAATTTTTTTAATTTTTGAAAATTTTTTTAAAAATTTTTTATTTTTTTTATTTTTTTTTAAATTTTTAAAATTTTTTTTTTATTTTTTAAAATTTTTTTTTATTTTTTTAAAAAAAATATTTCTATATTTTTTAACTTTTTCATTTTTTTTAAATTTTTTTTCATTCTTTTCAATTTTTTTAAAAATTTTTTCATTTTGTTAAATTTTTTTAAAAATTTTGTTTATTTTTTTTAATTTTTTAACAATTTTTTTAAAATATTTTATTTATGTTTTTAAATTTTTTTTCTTATTTTTTTTTTAATTTTTTGAATTTTTTAAATTTTTTTTTTTTTAATTTTTTATTTTTTTATTTATTTTTTTAATTTTTTAAAAAAAAATTTCTTATTTTTTTTTAAATTTTATTATTTTTTTTAATTTTTTTTTAATTTTCTTATAATTTTTTTAATTTTTTAAAATTTTTTAAAAAAAATTTTTTTTTATTTTTTAACAAATTTTAAAAATTTTTTTTTATTTTTTTAAATTTTTTTCATTTTTTTAATTTTTTTAAATTTTTTAAAATTTTTTTTTATTTTTAAAAATTTTTTTTTATTTTTTTAAAAAAAAATTTCTATATTTTTTAACTTTTTCATTTTTTTAAATTTTTTTCATTCTTTTCAATTTTTTTAAAAATTTTTTCATTTTGTTAAATTTTTTTAAAAGTTTTGTTTATTTTTTTTAATTTTTTAACAATTTTTTTAAAATATTTTATTTATGTTTTTAAATTTTTTTCTTATTTTTTTTTTAATTTTTTGAATTTTTTAAATTTTTTTTTTTTTTTTAATTTTTTATT